>NC_041391.1:60379347-60407544 GCF_002162155.2 Triticum dicoccoides
AGCGACCAAGGGGGAGGGGGCTTGCTCCCCAAGCAAGGGGGGCGCCCCCCTTAGGGTTCCCCCCAACTCTAGGCGCATGGGCCCTAGGGGGGTTGGCGCCCAGCCCTCTTAGGGGCTGGTTCCCTTCCACATACAGCCCATGAGGCCCTCCGGGACAGGTGGACCCTTAGAACCCCTCCGGTGGCCCCGGTATAATACCGGTATGCCCTGAATATTTCCGGTGACCGTATGACAACTTACCATATATAAATCTTCACATCCGGACCATTCCAGAACTCCTCGTGACGTCCGGGATCTCATCCGGGACTCTGAACAACATTCGGTAATCACATACAAATCTTCCTTATAACCCTAGTGTAAGTGCATCTAGTGCCCCTTAGTGATTTTGGTGTATTGAAGACTTATAGGTTAAGGGACTAATGCCTTTGTGAGTATACACAGGTCTATAAGTCTATGAGGAGTTTGATATTTACAGAGAAAGTCGACCCCTAAAAATGAAGTTCTTCAACTGAAGACTTTGATATTCTGAAGACTTTCTGAAGACTTTGAAAGTGAAGAAATTGGTGTGACCTTAAAGACTTGGTATTCATTTGTGGAACATGAAGCGTGAAGACTTTTATTTTCGTAATTTCATTTTCTCTTTCTTGAGTCATAGGAAACACCGTACTGTTAAAGGGGGTCGAGGAAATACTAAGGAAAAATTTCCATGTGATGCTCAACTCAAAATCCTACACCTACCAATCCCTTCGAGTGAAGCCTTTGGAAATCTCATACAGTTCAGTCACTTTCTTCAGTGACAGAGACGAAGTTCTTATGGTCGCTGATGAATTTCTTCTGACTGAGGAGTTAGGAATTTGTCAGTGCGAATTACCTACACAGTGAGGAACATGATAGCCCTGAGGAATTTGAGAGTCAAATTTCCGACTGTTGCTGTGCTGCGTGCCAGCTGTCCCAAAATATCTTATCCACCTAACGGTCATATCATTGAGGGGCATTTATGACTTATCATGTCGGTCTCCTCCCTAGGCTATAAATAGCCGCCCCCTACAACCACTAGCTGGTTGGCTGCTCCGAGAGAACTTGACACTTGTCATTTGAGAGCAACCCATCCTCCGAGGACTTTGAGCGAAAATCATCAAGTGAGGAAAACCCAAAACCAAACCCCTACAAACCCAAAGTGATTGAGCATCACTGAAGAAATTGATCCTGCGTGGATCTGACGCTTGTTACCTATGAAGACTGTGCTTCTTCCAGACGGTTAGGCATCAAGGTCTAGAGCATCCAAGAGGAATTGTGGATCGCCGAGTGACCAAGTCTGTGAAGGTTTGGAAGTCGCCTGAAGACTTACCACGAGTGATTGGACGAGGTCTGTGTGACCTTAGTTCAAGGAGAATACGGTGAGGACTGGGTGTCCTGAGCTGCATGCTCAGCGACTGGGTGTCCGGAACTGTGTGTCCTCGAGTTTAAATACTCAGCCGCTCCAACCAGACGTACAACTGAGACAGCAGTTGGAACTGGTCTACCAAATCATTGTCTTCACCAACCTAACTGGTTCTATTTCCTCAACCCTTTCATTTCCTCATTACTGTGTTGAGTGTTTGTTCATATCTGTGTTTGAAGACTTTGACTGAAGACTTTCTCAATTTCCTCAGTTCAATTTCTTCAGTCTGTTTGTCTTCATCTTGTGTTATCCTATGATTACGCTTTCTGTACTCTGTGCTAGTCTTCATTTCATCATGATGACCATGCTTGTATTCTGTTATGCTTACTTCTGAGTACTTATTCCGCTGCTAATAGTTCTTCGCTAAGGAATTTCCTCACCGGCAAATTCCTCAGTGAAGAATTCATAAAAATCGCCTATTCACCCCCCTCTAGTCGACATAACGCACTTTCAATTGGTATCAGAGCAAGGTACTCCCTTGTTCTGTGTGATTTTGGTTTAACCGCCTGGAGTTTTAGTTATGTCGACCGCAGGTATGATCAAGGTCTCGGCTGGGTGTCCTACCTTTGATGGGACGGACTACCCCTACTGGAAAAACAAGATGCGAATGCATCTCGAGGCAATTGACAACGATCTCTAGTATGTTGTGGAAAATGGTGTTCCCTCTGTCACACCCTCACTGAACGCTACCGATGTGAAGAGATTCAAGCAACTCGATTCTCAAGCGAAGAATATCATATGTGGCCATCTGAGTAAAGGACATTATGGAAGAGTGAGTGCTTTGGAAACTGCTAAGCTTATCTGGGATAGGCTGTCCAAAGTGAATGAAGGAGTCTCAACTCAGCGTGACTCTCGAGTTGATGTTCTTCGGAATCTCTTCAACCGCTTCAAAAGACTCAACAATGAAAATGTCCAACAAACCTTTGATCGCCTCACTGACATCTCAAATGAGCTTCAAGCCCTCGGTGCCACGGACATCACTGACCATGAAGTGGTGAAGAAACTGTTGAGATCACTTGATTCCTCATTTGATACTCTGGGTCTGATGATACAAGAACGGGCTGACTACAGGTCTCTTGATCCTGCCGATATCTTCGAAAGGCTAAATACTCACGAGTTCCAGCTTGCTAAAAAGAGAGGTCTCTATGGTTCGAGCTATGGCAAACCACGTGCCCTGAAGGCCAAGGTTGTGTCTGAGTCTGAATGTGAGGATTCTGGTAGTAGCCTTGGTGATCCTGAAGAATTGAGCCAGGAGCTAGCACTGCTCGTGAAGAAATTCCAGAAGTTCTCAAGACGTGGTCGCTTTGGAAAATCCTCAAGAAGCAGTGATTCCTCATCAAGTGACTATAAGAGAAGGCTGTGCCACAAATGCAAGAAACCTGGTCATTATATTCAAGATTGTCCTCAGTGGGAAAAGGAATTGAAGAAGAAGAAATACAAGGATTACAGTTCTGATGATGCGAAGAAGAAGAAGAAATCATCAAAATCCTCGAAGTCTTCATCTCACAAGAAGAGCAGCTCCAAGAAGGCTCGGGCATTAATTGGCAAGGAAATGGACTCTGAAGCTGAATCTGAGGAACATGAGGAAGAGGAGGCGTCTGAAGAATCTGAATCTGGTGTGGCGAGTCTGGCCTTTGCTACTGCTTTCGTTAGCAAGTCCATCTTCAACACTAAAGAAAGTGACCCCACCGACAAGCCTGATGAAGATAATGATGACTACACTCCCACCTATCGCTTCATGTCAAAAGGTGCAAAGGTACTCAAATACACCTCCTCTGAATCTAGTGAAAATGAATCTGATGAGAATCTCAAGCCCAGCTACTCTAAACTTGCTAGGATTGCTGTGAAACAACAAAGGGCTTTTGAAAAGGTTCAAAACATGCTAGATAAGAGTGATGATATGTTGGGTGAAGAAATGGATCGCACTAAAGCCCTGACTGAAAATCTTCAGAGACTTCAGTCTAGGTTTGATAACCTTCAAAGTCATCATAACACTCTCTTATTTGATCATGAGAAACTTTCTTATGAATTTCTTCAAAGAAAGCAAGATCTTGAGAAGCTAAGAGTGAGTTATGAAGATCTTTAGAAGGAGCGCGATTCATTACTAGCTCAACAAATCAGCGCTTCTCAGGAAGAATTTGTTCCTCCATGCTTAAAGTGCATTGAACGTGAATCTGCTAATTCTTCACCTGAATGTTCAAATGCTTCAACTGTTACAAATTCTTCACCTACCTCTGCTATCACTAATTCCTCATCTGAGGACATTGCTAGTATCACTGACGATGCATGGCTGAAGGAATTGTACACGACAGGCATGTACAAAAGCCTCAAAGGGCATCAGATTCTTTGTGATGTGCTCAAAAAGCAGATCCTCAACAGAAACCCTAGGAAAGAGGGTATTGCCTTTGAGAGGAAACTTAATGCTGATGGAACATATTGGAAGCCTGAGCAGTACCCCAAGACCTCATGGGTTGCTGCAAAGGGACCTCCAGTTGATCCATCTAACTTATCTGGCTTTACATGTGAATCTTCTCATTCTTCTGATGAGTCATTTGACTCTAACTATAAATTGTTCAAAAATCAGAATGGTGAAGTATTTGCTAGATATGTTGGGACTAACTGCAGGAACGGTTCCTCTATGAAGAAAATCTGGGTTCCCAAAAGTTATGTTGAAAGTCTTCAGGTGAATGTCCTCATGACACCACCTGTGAAGAACAGGAACCCCAGATCCAATTCTTCATGTGGACCTAATTCTTCACATGGATCAAAGTCCTCATATGATCATCATCATGCTAACCCCTCTGTTTCGCAGGGTAGAGCTAAGGGCTATGAATATGCACATTATTCTTCAAATCATTATGTTCATAAGTCCTCGAAGAATTTCTCTGCTTATTCGTATGCTTACCCTAACCCCTCTTATGTGAAACGAAATGGATTGGCCTCTATGCCACCATTATCTTATGGTGCTCGCAGAGTGATGAACTCTTTGCCACCCCTTCAGATGTGGGTGGTGAAGAAAAATTACTAATCTCTTCTGCAGGGTCAGGTCTCCAGACGTGCTTTAATGTATGAAGAATTTGCTGGGGACCTGACAAACTTGCCTGAAAGGACGCAGGCTAATCATGATGAAATGAACTTTCATTTCACATGTCCTCCTACTACTATATCTGTTTACTGCTTGATGAAATTCATCTGATGAACTTGATATCATATTCTTCATTGATGAAGCATATGAGATTGTAAGTTACACTAATTCATCTGCAGGATGATCAACCCAAAACCACTGAATGGGTCCTCGATAGTGGATGTACAAATCACATGACTGGTGACAAGAATCTTTTGATGGATGCTCCCTTATCACCGTCACATCTGAAGCACATCATCTTTGCTGACAAAGGCAAAAGTCAGGTATTGGGTCTTGGTAAGGTTGCGATATCTAAGGATAAACACATGGACAAAGTCATGCTTGTTGAGTCCTTAGGATACAACCTCATGTCAGTCTCAATGCTTTGTGATCTTGATATGGTTGTTGTCTTTGGCAAGTATCGCTGTGTTGTGATTATGGAAGCTGACAATTCCAAAGTCTTCGAAGGCTTTAGGAGAGGAGATTTGTATATTGTTGATTTCTCTACAGGACCACAACCAGCCGTGTGTCTACTTGCAAAAGCTTCAGAAGGCTGGCTATGGCATCAACGACTTGGTCACGCAGGCATGAGGAATTTGCACACGCTTGCGAAGAAGAAGCATGTCATTGGCATTGAGAATGTCAAATTCCTCAAGGATCACTTATGCGGAGCCTATGAAGCTGGAAAAATGACCAAGGCCAAGCATCCATCGAAGACTATCATGACCACTACTCGTCCATTCAAATTGCTTCACATGGACCTCTTCGGACCTAATCATTACTCAGCAGTCTCTAATGCTGCATCTCTATATGGTTTTGTCATTGTTGATGATTACTCTCGATATACATGGGTACACATTGTTACTTACAAACATGAAGTGCAGGAAGTCTTCAAACGTTTTTCCTCGAGAGCTTCAACCAACTTTGGTGTGAAGATCAAGCACATCAGAAGTGACAATGGAACTGAGTTCAAGAATTCCGGTCTTGATGACTATCTTGATGAACTTGGTATTACTCATGAGTTATCTGCTCCCTATACTCCTCAGCAAAATGGCGTCGTGGAGCGCAAGAACAGAACTCTTGTTGAGATGGCTCGCACTATGCTTGATGAATACAAAACGGCTCATCGTTTTTGGATTGATGCAATTGATACTGCGTGCCACATCATCAACAGAGTATATCTTCACAAATTCTTCAAGAAGACGGCCTATGAACTCCTCACTGACAAGAAACCCAATGTGAGTTATTTCAAAGTCTTCGGTGCTAAATGTTGGATTAGAGATCCTCACCACAATTCTAAATTTGCACCAAAAGCACATGAAGGTTTTATGCTTGGTTACAGAAAGGACTCGCACACCTACAGAGTCCTCAACAACGTTCTTCACAAGGTTGTTGAAACTGTAGACGTGCGGTTCGATGAAACTAATGGCTCGCAAAGAGAGCACCTACCTTCTGTGTTAGATGAACCAGCACCTGAGGATTCTATCAAGTTCAAGGCAACTGAGGATGTCATTCCTACTGAAGAATTTGCTGAAGAATTCATTCCAGTACGCGAAGAACGTCGAGCTGATGCACCTGAAGATAATGCTGAAGAAAATGCTGACCAAACTCCTCAGCGACAACCACCTCATCCTCGCGTTGCAAAAGAAGTGCAAGTTGAAAAGATCATCGATGACATTCGAGCGCCAGGTCCTCTCACACGCTCAAAAGCTTCACATTTATCTAACTTTTGTGGGCACTATGCTTTTGTCTCTATCACAGAGCCCACTAAGGTAGATGAAGCATTTTTGGAGCCGGAGTGGATTCAGGCTATGCAAGAAGAATTACATCAGTTCAAGCTCAACAATGTCTGGGAACTGGTCAAACATCCAAATCCTTGCAAGCATAATATCATTGGCACAAAGTGGATCTACCGCAACAAGCAAGATGAAAATGGCCTTGTGGTGAGGAATAAGGCACGACTAGTAGCTCAAGGCTACACACAGGTTGAAGGAATTGATTTCAATGAAACTTTTGCACCTGTTGCTAGACTTGAGTCTATTCGCATATTACTTGCTTATGCTAACCATCATGATATCATCTTATATCAAATGGATGTGAAAAGTGCATTCCTCAATGGTAAGCTTGAGGAAGAAGTATATGTTGCTCAACCCCCAGGTTTTGAAGATCCAAAGAATCCTGACAAAGTCTTCAGACTTAATAAGGCCCTCTATGGCCTCAAGCAAGCCCCTCGGGCGTGGTATGATACATTGAAGGAATTCTTCATGAAGAATGGCTTCACACTCGGTTCACTCGACCCTACTCTCTTTACCAAATCTTATGATGGTGAACTGTTTGTGTGCCAAATATATGTTGATGAGTGAACTGGCTGTACTGACCAACGTTATAGTGATGAATTTGCCTATATGATGAGTGAACAATATCAAATGTCTATGATGGGAGAGTTGAAATTCTTCTTAGGTCTTCAAATTCGTCAATAGCACAATGGCATATTCATATCTCAGGAGAAATACCTCAAAGATGTACTGAGGAAATTCGGCATGCAAGATTGCAAAGGCGTCAAAATTCCTATGGCCACAAATGGCCATCTATGCACTGATGAAAATGGTATTGACTTCGATCACAAGGTATACCGCTCCATGATTGGTTCTTTATTGTAATTATGTGCATCTAGGCCAGATATAATGCTTAGTGTTTGCATGTGTGCCCGATTTCAAGCTGCACCGAAGGAATCACACCATAAGGCTGTGAAGCATATTCTTCGATATCTAGCTCACACACCAACACTAGGATTATGGTACCCCAAGGGCTCTGCTTTTGATCTCATTGGATATTCTGACTCTGACTATGCTAGTGATCGTGTGGACCGCAAGTCAACTTCTGGGACTAGTCATTTCCTCGGACGATCTTTGGTCTATTGGTCCTCAAAGAAACAGAACTGCGTATCACTGTCCACTGCGGAAGCTGAATACATTGCTGCTGGCTCTTGCTGTGCTCAACTGCTTTGGATGAAGCAAACACTCAAGGACTATGGCGTCAACATGAAGAATGTACCTCTCCTCTGCGACAATGAGAGTGCCATCAAGATTGCTCACAACCCAGTTCAACACTCGAAGACAAAGCACATTCAGATTCGTCATCATTTTCTTCGTGATCATGTGTTGAAGGGCGACATCTCCATCGAGCACGTGAAGACTGAAGAACAGCTAGCTGATATCTTCACTAAGCCCTTGGATGAGAAGAGATTTAGCAAGTTGCGGTGTGAGCTAAATATCTTAGAATCTTCGAATGTTCTTTGAAAAGGACACACATCCTAACACTTATGCAAAATTGATGACTTAGATGTGCAACACATGAAGAAACGTTTTTCTTCAATCAATGAAGAATAACACTCTAAGTGTGAAGAAATTAATGAAGAATTTGATTCTCAGAACCCTACGACAATTGTACGCGGTGTCTGAAATCATCATTCTTATACGGTGGGTCACGCCACCACAAAAAGTTGAAAATCTTCAATTTGAGTTTTTCCTCAGTTTTGAAATTCTTCAGTTTTTCAAATTCTTCAATTTTTCAAAATCTTCACTGTTTCCTTCGTTTTTCTTCATTGGCTATATATATATATATATATATATATATATATATATATATATATATATATATGAGTTTCTGTCCTCTACAACATTCACTTATAGCTATTTCTTCAAGTTGCTTTTTCTGCTAAGTGAATGTGATCGGACCCTTCCCCCTCTATGCTATACTCAACCCAATCTATTCACAAATTCTTCATATGCGTTCTATTTGAAACTCGTTCAAAATCTTCACTGTGTCCTTGTCAGCTGAAGAAATTGCGAACGAAACTTTAAAACAAATCTTATCCAAATTTTTGGTTTTGCCGCTCAAACCGTTCCGCATCCCATAATGCATTATTCTATTCACCCACGATCGTACACGATCTCCTCTACACAGTACGTGGGTGACACATGTCGTGAGAAGGAGAAAGGGCAGGGGCACGTTCGTCCTAAATCTTCGGGCGAACAGTTTTTGACCGTGTCTATAAATACCCCTCTCCCCTTCCTCACTTCATTTATCTCGCTCGACCGTCCTCTCTCTCACTCAAGCTCCTCAAACCCTAGCGCCGCCACTACTCCATCATCGTCGGTGAGGAAGAGCTTCGCTGCCTCGACCTCGTTGCCGTCGTACTCATGCCGACCGCGGAAATCTTCACTCCTCCGCCGCCGTAGCTGTCTTCCTCTGCCAAGTTAGGGCGTGGGAGATCTAACTTGACGAACTTCACATCTGTTCTTCTCAGTTCGTCATGTTCTTCACTTCGGGTAATTAAAAGTTACTTTTATTACTCACTTTGATTCTCAAACTTTCCTGAAAATCTTCAAAGGTGTTTATTCTTCAAATCTTCACACATATGAACACCACACATCATATGACCTTGAATCGTTTCTCTAAGCAATCATTTTCTTCAAGATTCCCTAATTGTGTGGATCTTCAATCTGTACAACTCTGGAACCTAAGACAAGAACGCTTAGTGAAATTCCTCAAGGTTCATCTGGTCAAATTCCTCAAAACTTGTTCTTTTCGAAAAACCTCCTCAGAACGCATATGACCTCTCCGAATTCCTCGCACCTGTACTCTGTTCACAGGTACTCATGTCTGCTGCCGAATCACTAGGTTTTCATCAACTTACCTCATTTGCAACGTTCCTCGAAGAAAAACTGCATACTTCTTCAGAGAACTCGATTGTTCAAATTCCTCAACTGAAGAATATGACAGACAGGTGAAGGCCGCTAGAGCCAAAGGCACATCTGTGCCACTGCTGTTGGATGCGAGGAAAATCCTCGATTATATTGATCTCTGGCACAAGGATCCAAACACCCCAATGCCTGATTTTCATCTGACCCCTGGACAAAGTCATATGTTGACCCATTTCATCACTGAAGAGAAATGGAAGTTTGAAAAGGCAAGAGAGATCAAGAAAGCTCAATACAGAAAGGAGAAGCTCCTGAAGAAAAACGTTGTCAGAATGACACCTGAGGAACTTCTCCAGGCTCAGTCTGAAATTCAAGCCCTCAGCAATGACTTTGATGCCTACTATGCTGATTGGCAAGGAGCTAAAGTAAGATTCGTCAATCTGACAAAGAAATTCACAAATGTTGCAGCCCCATCGCAACAAGAAAATCTTCAGGCTACAGACTCTGCTCAGCCTGCTGAAGAACATGCTAGCACCGCTGATGACTTTCAGCCTGCTAAAGAACAAGCTCGTTCCAGGGCTGGTGAAGAAATTCCAGCCGCTGAAGAAATTGCCAGGGCATCCACTTGTGGTGCACCTAAAGAAACTGAAGAGATCAGGGCAACTGCATCAGTTGCGCCTGAAGAAAATCAACCAGATTCCTCAGCTCCATCTGCACCTACACCAACTCCAATTCTTCCATGTGCATTCGATGTGAAGAAGACCAAGGCTGCAGAGTGAGCTGCAGTGAAGAAAAGGAAGGCATCAGCTGCGTCAAACTCTTCGGCTGCGAAGAAAATGTAGCCAATGACCAGCTCACTCGAAAATCCAGTTGATGCTGTTCCGATTTCCTCCGTGCCATCAAAGGACCTTGTTCCTTTTGGAGAAGACTATGATATCCCAAGCGGATCTGATGAAGAACATCATTCTGCTGCTTCATCAGAGCAGATTGATGAAGAAATTGAAGTGGAAGCAATCCCTTCAACCCCAATCATTTCCTCGCCTATGCCTCAGTTCACAGCTGAAGAGGCCGGTGTTGAGGAACTTGAAGAAGATGTGGATATTGGAAGCACAACGCCAGTGATGAACGATGACTTTTGGGAAAGTCAGCATCCAAATTCTCCACTCTTCACCCCACTCCAACAGATACCTCAGTCCCCTGCTCCAACTGTTCAAATGGGCTCTGAAGAAACTCATCCCACTTCATCTGTCCATGAAGAAATTCCAGCCACTAGTGCTGATGAACCTGCTGCTGCTGATCCTCAGACTACACCTCTTGAGGAACAAGAAATTCCTCAGCCTAAAGAACATGAGCTCGCGATTCCTGAGGTGGTGATGCAACTCACTGACACCCCTCTGCCAAAGCCAAAGAATCCGTTCTCAAGCAAACAGAAGTTCAAGGCTGAAGATTTCTTTGCCGAGCACGTATTCTTCACTGATTATAATCCATATGATTCTGCTCGCATAAGGAAGAGGCGTTTCTGGACTGCCAGCAAAGCCAATTTCTATTCCTCAGTGCTCTTCAACAAAGAGAAAGTCTTTGATCATGCACATATTCCTCATGTGGACATGGAATCTCTGCTCGGCTTTGAGCCAGTCCTCAGTGTTCTTCACGACGCAGGACTTCTAAATTTCTGCGTTGATATCTGTGACTGGAATGAAGAACTCATTCTTCAGTTCTATGCAACTCTGCACATCACCGGAGACGCTGACGACGTGAACTCATGGGTATTAGACTGGATGTCTGAAAATACTCACTACAAGGCACCAGCAACTGAATTGCTTCGTGCTCTACCACTCAGTCGTCCACTTGATGGTGCTCGTTGTATCTACAACGAACCAAAACTGTCAAATCACTATATGCAAGTGCTGATGAAGCCTTTGAAGCCAGGGCAGGCCCCACAAACCAAATTCCTCATCAAGGAATTACTCTATGTGCCTCAGACTGTCTATCGAATTCTGACGAAGACAATGAGTCCCATAAAAGGCCACGACTCAAATGATGAAGAAGTCGTTGGCATCATGAAGAATATGCTTTTCAACATCATTCATGGCGTTCCCGTCAACTTCCATGATTTCTTCATGAGGACTCTGGCCAATATTGCTATGTCACCATTTGAGCTGAAGCCCTATGCTCCTTGGATTATGAGATTCATCAGGGCAAGATCTTCACTGAATTACAAAGCTGACACTCTGAACCACGGTAGCTACTTGCCTCCCATTGAAGTCCTCAAACGGACAGTTTCATCAGCTGATGATAAAGGCAAGGCCGCTGCTGTGATCGATGAAGGCATTCGTCCATTGGATGGTCAATTTCGCAAGGCTGCATCTTACTCTACCAATGACGATTCTGCCACAAATGACTCTGCCGCAAATACCTCAGCCAAGCAAAATCCTCAAGCCACAGCACCCAGGGTGATGACTGACCGTGAGTTACTCCTCAGTCTTCATTAGAAGGTTGATCGCAATCACAAATGGGTAAAGCGTCAGTTTGGTGCACTTCTTCACAATATGACCTCAACACACAATGCAGTGAAGAAGAACCAATACTACCTTCATGAAACCTTCAACCGCACCTGGGCTGTCCTCACTCATGTCTATAGCGCTGAAGAACTGAAGACTATGGGTCTCAAGGAAGAATTTGACTGGTCTGCACCTCCTCCGAAGAAATTCAAGAAGGTCAAAATTCCTCCACTGGTGGCCAGCTCTTATTCTTCATCGCGTGACACTGATGAGTATGAAGATTTGGACGACACTGCGGCAGGCCCTGCTACAACAAACAACCCTGACAACACTGGCGCTCCTCCATCGGCTTGAAATTCTTCAGGGGCATTAGTCCTCAGTTTCAATCCTTTTGGTCATTTGATGACAAAGGGGGAGAAATCTGAGTTAGTCTTCAAGCGGGTCTATATCAAGGGCATTTTCTAAGTTACAACTCTCGTTCTTCTGAAACTTTTATTTGGATCGAGTTGTAATCTTAAACCCGATGGTGCGCTGATACTTTTGTTGCATTATGCTTTGCATGCTTATTCCTTGTTAATGACATTGCACGCATGCTGAATCTCATCAGGCACCATATTTCATCATGCATTTCAAATTCTTCATATTATATATCAAATGCGTGTATGAATTACAAGATATAGGGGGAGATCTCCATGATTCAACTCTTCAAATGTGCATTGCCTCAAAAGCAAATTCCTCACTATGCACATCTTCAGGGGGAGTTCTACTATATCTTGTAATCAAATTCCTCAATATCAGTGTATACACTTCATATGTTTATCCCCGTTGAAAACTTAACCTATGTTGTCATCAATCACCAAAAAGGGGGAGATTGTAAGTGCATCTAGTGCCCCTTAGTGATTTTGGTGTATTGAAGACTTATAGGTTAAGGGACTAATGCGTTTGTGAGTATACACAGGTCTATAAGTCTATGAGGAGTTTGATATTTACAGAGAAAGTCGACCCCTAAAAATGAAGTTCTTCAACTGAAAACTTTGATATTCTGAAGACTTTCTGAAGACTTTGAAAGTGAAGAAATTGGTGTGACCTTGAAGACTTGGTATTCATTTGTGGAACATGAAGCGTGAAGACTTTTGTTTTTGTAATTTCATTTTCTCTTTCTTGAGTCATAGGAAACAACGTACTGTTAAAGGGGGTCGAGGAAATACTAAGGAAAAATTTCCATGTGATGCTCAAGTCAAAATCCTACACCTACCAATCCCTTCGAGTGAAGCCTTTGGAAATCTCATACAGTTCAGTCACTTTCTTCAGTGACAGAGACGAAGTTCTTATGGTCGCTGATGAATTTGTTCTGACTGAGGAGTTAGGAATTTGTCAGTGCGAATTACCTACACAGTGAGGAACATGATAGCCCTGAGGAATTTGAGAGTCAAATTTCCGACCGTTGCTGTGCTGCGCGCCAGCTGTCCCAAAATATCTTATCCACCTAACGGTCATATCATTGAGGGGCATTTATGTCTTATCATGTCGGGCTGCTCCCTAGGCTATAAATAGCCGCCCCCTACAACCACTAGCTGGTTGGCTGCTCCGAGAGAACTTGACACTTGTCATTTGAGAGCAATTCATCCTCCGAGGACTTTGAGCGAAAATCATCAAGTGAGGAAAACCCAAAACCAAACCCCTACAAACCCAAAGTGATTGAGCATCACTGAAGAAATTGATCCTGCGTGGATCCAATGCTTGTTACCTTTGAAGACTGTGCTTCTTCCAGACGGCTAGGCGTCAAGGTCTAGAGCATCCAAGAGGAATTGTGGATCACCAAGTGACCAAGCCTGTGAAGGTTTGGAAGTCGCCTGAAGACTTACCATGAGTGATTGGACGAGGCCTGTGTGACCTTAGTTCAAGGAGAATACAGTGAGGACTGGGTGTCCTAAGCTGCGTGCTCAGCGACTGGGTGTCCGGGACTGTGTGTCCTCGAGTTTAAATACTCAGCCGCTCCAACCAGACATACAACTGAGACAGCAGTTGGAACTGGTCTACCAAATCATTGTCTTCACCAACCTAACTGGTTCTATTTCCTCAACCCTTTCATTTCCTCATTACTGTGTTGAGTGTTTGTTCATATCTGTGTTTGAAGACTTTGACTGAAGACTTTCTCAATTTCCTCAGTTCAATTTCTTCAGTCTATTTGTCTTCATCTTGTGTTATCATGTGATTACGCTTTCTGTACTCTGTGCTAGTCTTCATTTCATAATGATGACCATGCTTGTATTCTGTTATGCTTACTTCTGAGTACTTATTCCGCTGCTAATAGTTCTTCGCTAAGGAATTTCCTCACCGGCAAATTCCTCAGTGAAGAATTAATAAAAATCGCCTATTCACCCCCTCCTCTAGTCGACATAACGCACTTCCACCTAGCTAGCGTCATCGAACCTTAAGTGTGTAGACCCTACGGGTTCGGGAATCAAGCAGACATGACCGGGACAGCTCTCCGACCAATAACCAACAGATGGATCTGGATACCCATGTTGGCTCCCACATGTTCCACGATGATCTCATCGGATGAACTACGATGTCGAGGATTCAAGCAATCCCGTATACAATTCCCAGTCTCGATTCGTGCCAACCCAACAGACACTTTCGGAGATACCTGTAGAGCACCTTTATAGTCACCTAGTTACGTTGTGACGTTTGGTACACCCAAAGTACTCCTACGATATCTGGGAGTTACACAATCTCATGGTCTAAGGAAATGATACTTGACATTAGAAAAGCTCTAGCAAACGAACTACACGATCTTGTGCTATGCTTATGATTGGGTCTTGTCCATCACATCATTCTCCTAATGATGCGATCCCGTTATCAATGACATCCAATGTCCATAGTAAGGAAACCATGACCATCTGTTGATCAACGAGCTAGTCAACTAGAGTCTCACTAGGGACATGGTGTGGTCTATGTATTCACACATGTATTACGGTTTCCGATCAATACAATTATAGCATGAACAATAGACAATTTTCATGAACAAGGAAATATAATAATAACCATTTTATTATTTCCTCTAGGGCATATTTCCAACAGTCTCCCACTTGCACTAGAATCAATAATCTAGTTACATTGTGATGAATCGAACACCCATAGAGTTCTGGTGTTGATCATGTTTTGCTCGTGGAAGAGGTTTAGTCAACGGATCTGAGACATTCAGATCCGTATGCACTTTACAAATATCTATGTCTCCATCTTGAACATTTTCATGAATGGAGTTAAAGCGACGCTTGATGTGTCTGGTCTTCTTGTGAAACCTGGGCTCCTTGGCAAGGGCAGTGTTGTCAGAGAAGAGAGTCATCGGGTCCGACGCATTGGGAATAACTCCTAGGTCGATAATGAACTCCTTCATCCAGATTGCTTCATGTGCTGCCTCTGAGGCTGCCATGTACTCCGCTTCACATGTAGATCCTGCCACGACGCTTTGCTTGCAACTGCACCAGCTTACTGCCCCACCATTCAAAATATACACGTATTCGGTTTGTGACTTGGAGTCATCCAGATCTGTGTTGAAGCTAGCATCGACGTAACCCTTTACGACGAGCTCTTCGTCACCTCCATAAACGAGAAACATATCCTTAGTCCTTTTCAGGTACTTCAGGATATTCTTGACCGCTGTCTAGTGTTCCATGTCGGGATTACTTTGGTACCTTCCTACCAAACTTACGGCAAGGTTTACATCAGGTCTGGTACACAGCATGGCATACATAATAGACCCTATGGCTGAGGCATAGGGGATGACACTCATCTTTTCTCTATCTTCTATCGTGGTCGGGCTTTGAGCTGAGCTCAATTTCACACCTTGGAATACAGGCAAGAACCCTTTCTTGTACTGATCCATATTAAACTTCTTCAATATCTTATCAAGGAATGTGCTTTGTGAAATACCTATGAGGCGTCTCGATCTATCTCTATAGATCTTGATGCCTAATATGTAAGCAGCTTCTCTGAGGTCCTTCATTGAAAAACACTTATTCAAGTAGGCCTTTATGCTGTCCAAGAGTTCTATATCATTTCCCATCAACAGTATGTCATCTACATATAATATGAGAAATGCTACAGAGCTCCCACTCACTTTCTTGTAAATGCAGGCTTCTCCATAAGTCTGCATAAACCTAAACGCTTTGATCATTTCATCAAAGCGAATGTTCCAACTCCGAGATGCTTGCACTAGCCCATAGATGGAGTGCTGGAGCTTGCACACCGTGTTAGCATACTTAGGATCGACAAAACCTTCCGGCTGCATCATATAAAATTCTTCCTTAAGAAAGTTGTTAAGGAATGCCGTTTTGACGTCCATTTTCCATATCTCATAATCGTAGAATGCGGCAATTGCTAACATGATTCGGACGGACTTTCGCTTCGCTACGGGTGAGAAGGTCTCATCGTAGTCAACCCCTTGAACTTGTCAATAACCCTTAGCGACAAGTCGAGCTTTATAGATGGTAACATTACCATCCGCGTCCGTCTTCTTCTTAAAGATCCATTTATTTTCTATCGTCCGCCGATCATCGGGCAAGTCTGTCAAAGTCCATACTTTGTTTTCATACATGGATCCTATCTCGGATTGCATGTCTTCCAGCCATTTGTTGAAATATGGGCCCGCCATCGCTTCCTCATAGTTTGAAGGATCACCGTTGTCTAACAACATGATTTCCAGGACAGGGTTGCCATACCATTCTGGTGTGGAACGTGTCCTCGTGGTCCTACGAAGTTCAGTAGCAACTTGTTTCGAAGTACCTTGATCATCATCATTAACCTCCTCTCTAGCCGGTGCAGCCTTGCAGGCACCACAGAAACATCTTCCTGAGCTGTGCTACTTTCTGCTTCAAGAGGCAGTACTTCATCAAGTTCTACTTTCCTCCCACTTACTTCTTTCGAGAGAAACTCTTTCTCCAGAAAGGACCCGTTCTTGGCAACAAAGATCTTGCCTTCGGATCTGAGGTAGAAGGTATACCCAATGGTTTCCTTAGGGTATCCTATGAAGACGCATTTTTTCGACTTGGGTTCGAGCTTTTCAGGTTGAAGTTTCTTGACATAAGCATCACACCCCATACTTTTAGAAACGACAGCTTAGGTTTCTTCCCAAACTGTAGCAACCAGACCTCAAACAGTCTGATCTCTGTGCATCAATGTCATCCCTGGATCGGTAATGCTGACACACACAGGACTTGAAGGATTTATAACAGAGTAGCAACCACACACTTATTACATTGAATGTCTCAAAGACAACTTATTACAATAAATATGGCTTAAGGCCATCTAATAACGATAACAATGGAAGGCTTGGAAGATAAGCGAGTCCATCAACTCCAATGGCATCACTGAGTATAGAACCATGACCTAAGGCACCTTACTCATCGTCTGAAAAGTCTGCAACATATATGAACGTTGCAGCCCGAAAATGGGCCAGCACATGGAATATGCTGGCATGTAACACATAGAGAGTAATGAACAGAATAATGCTATTCTACATGCATATATGGCTGGTGGAAAGCTCTATAGCTACAATTTTGCATAAAGCCAATTTTTCACTACTGCAAAGGAATAAATTTTGTTTAACTATCATGGTGGTTGTTAAACATTGAGAAGGGTACTCGAACTCAATCCCAATTAAACATCATCATTAACCCAACAAAATTATTTAAAGAAACATGATGAGATTCACATGATAATCCAAGTACTAGATACTCAAAACATCCATAACCGGGGACATGGCTAACCATGATTAGTTTATACACTCTGCAAAGGTTTGTGCACTTTCCCCCGCAAGACTCGATCTCCTCCGCTTGATTTCTCGCACTACATGGTGTTTGAGAAACGGATGACCGAGACAGAGTCTTTCAGAAGCATTAACTCTCTACTCCGGGTAGACAATACCAACCTACATCCCCTACATCTGCTAGTCTACCTCTTCAAGAGCTCACACAACTTAATCAACTATGCTAGAGGCCATAGTAGCTTGCGGCTGCACACAGAAGTTTCTAGCATGAATAATATCATGATCCCTTTGAGCCTGAGTGGTAGTCCCTAGGAGAATCACACGGTACCCCGGGATTTCCAAAAATACAGGCAACACTGGGTTCCCCAGGTGCCACAATCCACCCAGATGTGAATTTAAGTTGCCACCTTAAGTAAACCATTATTTTTAACAATCTCACATCACCCAATCCACGTCTACAAGCATAGCATAGCAATATAAGCAAACACAGAAGTAACTCCCAATGGTTTGATAATAAAATAGGTAATAGGTTCTACCTCATCTACTTCCCAAAAACCCACATATTAATCACATCCTAACCATGCAATTGTTTGAGGATTGATCTAATGGAATAAAACTGGGTAGTAAAGAGGTATGATCAAAGTGTTACTTGCCATGCTGATGATCCGTGAAACCTAGAGATTCAAAGTAGCAAGCGGCGCACTCCGGGTACTCTATCGCAAACAAACAAGCATACAATAAGCACTCATCTAATGCACAAGTAAACTCAAATAAAAGATCTAACCAGAAAGTTCAACTTAAGAACTCCGGTTTGCAAAAAGAATCAAATCAAACAAAGCAACGAAAGTCAAACGACGAAAGAAACAAACTTCGTTTACTAATCTGGACCTAGGTCAAATTTTACAGTAGAAAAAACCTTGTTTGACTTGGTTAAACGGAAAGAGGGTTTCGAGACAAAACTCTAGGCACTTGAATCGCCTGATTCCGATAAACAAGAGAAATGTTAAACTAAAACTAAAATCAGATCAGAAATCACGATCAGAAATAATCGCGGAAAATCCGAGAAAAAGAAAAAAAAATGAACGAACGTTCGCTGTCTGCGGCTAAATGACGAAAACTGTTTGCTAAAACGAACATACGGACGAACGTCTGCTAAATAAACTAAACCGTAAAAAAATAAAACTGATCTATTAAAAAAATAAACCAAGGTTCTAAATAAAAACCGACGGTTTTCTCTCGAAAACCGCAGCGGCGGCGGCGGCTACCTCCGGCGGGTCCGGCGAACGAGGTGGCGGGCTCCGGCGGCGGCGGGGTCTCCGGCGAGGGCGGCGGGGTGCGGGGCGGCATCGTCGGGCGACGGGGAGGCGGGATTCGGCGGCGGCGGCGGGGCTCGGGTGCGGCTAGGGTTTTAGGGGGCTGGTGGCTCGGGCTCCCCCGGCTTATAAGCCTGGCCGGGCCTAGAGTCCCAGGCGGACATGGCCCGGTAGGTCGGTTAGCTTTTTTTAAAAAAAACATTACGCGCAGAAAAACAATTAAAAGAAATACTAAATGGACTCCAAAAATCTCGAAATAAATTGTCCCCGACTTCTAAAATCAAGCCGGACAAGATGAACATTTATTTGGGGCCTAAATGCAATTTTGAAAAACGAGCATTTTTTCTAAATTCAAATAAAATAGCAAAAAACTCCGAAATAAAATCTTATTTGATTTTTTATTCAATCCTCAATATTTCTTTGTTTTGGGAAAGTCATTTTATTCTCTCTCTCATATTTTTATAATAGAAATAACTGAAGATAAAATAAATAAAATCAAATGATTCTATTTTCAAAATTTGAGAAAACTCAAATATGAAAATAACGAAATCCCCAACTCTCTCCGTGGGTCCTTGAGTTGCGTAGAATTTCTAGGATCAAGCCAAAATGCAATAAAATGTGATATGAAATAATGATCTAATGTATAACATTCCAAATTGAAAATTTGGGATGTTACAAACCTACCCCCCTTAAGATGAATCTCGCCCTCGAGATTCGGGTTTGCTAGAAAATAGGTGAGGGTGGTCCTTTAGTAGATCTTCCTCTTACTCCCAGGTGGCTTCATCCTCGGTATGGTGGCTCCACTGAACTTTGCAAAACTTGATAACCTTGCTGCGGGTGACTCGGCTAGCATACTCGAGAATCTTAACTAGTTTCTCCTCATAGGTCAAATCACTATCCAACTGAATTGCTTCCAGCGGCACTGTATCTCTTAGCGGTATATCAGCCATCTCTGTGTGGCACTTCTTCAACTGGGAAACGTGGAACACATCTTGAACTCCTGACAATCCTTCGGGCAATTCCAGCTTGTAAGCAACTTCTCCCATATGCTCCAAAACTTTATATGGTCCGACAAAATGTGGCGCTAACTTTCCTTTAACTCCAAAGCACTTAACTCCTCGAAGTGGAGATACACGAAGGTAAACTTTGTCTCCGACTTTGTAAGCTGTCTCCTTGCGTTTAGAATCTGCATAGCTCTTCTGCCTGGACTGGGCTACCTTGAGCCTATCTCGAATCAACTTCACCTTCTGTCCAGACTCTTTAATCAAATCTGGTCCAAACAACTGGCGGTCTCCAACTTCGTCCCACAACAACGGTGTCCTGCACCTCCTCCCGTAGAGAGCTTCGAAAGGGGCCATCTTCAAACTGGATTGATAACTGTTGTTGAGAATTCCGCATAGGGAAAATTGTCGTCCCAACTAGATCCATAATCTAGCGCACAAGCTCTCAGCATGCCTTCTAGAATCTGATTGACTCTCTCGGTCTGTCCATCTGTCTGTGGATGAAAGCTGTACTGAACTCTAGCCTGGTACCCAAAGTTTTGTGCAACTGATTCCAGAACTTTGAGGTAAACTAGGTTCCTCTATCTGAAACAATGCTCCTCGGAACTCCATGCAGACATACGATCCTGGTCATGTATATCTTTGCCAACTTAGCACTGGTGTAGGTGGTCTTTACTCGAATGAAATGGGCTACCTTCATCAAATGATCGACTACAACCCATATCGAGTCATAGCCTGAACGAGTCCTGGGCAATCCTGTGATAAAATCCATGCCTAGCTTATCGCACTTCCATTCGGGTATCGGCAATGGCTATAACAATCCTGCTGGCTTCTGATGCTCTGCTTTCACTCTCTAACATACATCACAAACGGCTGCATACTCTGCAATATCCATTTTCATTTCGGTCCACCATAAAGTGTCTTTAAAATCCAGATACATCTTGGTATTTCCTGGGTGAATCGAATACGGCGAATCATGGGCCTCTTGCAGAATCAACTTCCTGATCTCCGGGTCATTAGGCACATAAACGCGGTCCTCAAACCATAGGGTATCGTGCTCATCCTCACGAAATCCCTTAACTTTTCCTTTGCTCATCTTCTCCTTTATTTCGGCAATTTCCTTGTCAGTCTTCTGGGCTTCTCTGATCTTATCCATCAAAGTAGACTGGATCTCCAATGCTGCTACATTGCCTCTCGGAACTATCTCCAGACATAGCTCGCGAAGGTCCTCGGCTAACTCCTTTGGTAACTCTCCGGACATGAGGGTGTTGACATGGTTCTTGCAGCTCAACGCATCGGCTACTACGTTAGCCTTTCCGGGGTGATAATGCAATCTCATATCATAATCCTTGATGAGCTCCAACCATCTCCTTTGTCTAAGATTCAACTCCTTCTGTGTGAAGATGTACTTCAAACTCTTGTGATCCGTATACACCTCACAATGGTTTCCGATGAGAAAATGTCTCCATGTCTTCAAAGCATGCACTACGGCTGCTAACTCCAAATCATGTGTAGCATAATTCAACTAATGAGGCTTAAGTTGTCGTGAGGCATATGAAACAACTCTTCCCTCCTGCATCAACACTGCTCCAAGTCCTCGACGAGAAGCGTCACAATATACTTCATAATCCTTGCGCTGATCTGGCAGAATCAACACTGGTGATGTAACCAAACGTTTCTTCAACTCCTAGAAACAGGCCTCACATTCCTCTGTCCATTTAAACTTGGTGTCCTTCTTCAACAACTCCGTCATGGGTTTTGCAATCTTCGAGAAATTCTCAATGAACCTCTGGTAGTATCCTGCGAGTCAAAGAAAACTCCAGATCTCTCCATCTGTCGTTGGGGCTTCCCAATTTGTCACAGTGACAACTTTGGTGGGGTGTACTGCTATTCCTTCTCCGATATTACATGCCCGAGGAATCCAACTTCCTTCAACCAAAACTCACATTTGCTGAACTTGGCATATAACTAATGTTCTCTGAGCTTCCCTAGTACCGAACGCAAATGCTCCTTATGCTCTTCTTCATTCTTCGAGTAGACCAAAATATCATCAATGAACACCATGACGAACTTATCCAGAAATTCCATAAACACCTTGTTCATCATGTTCATGAAATAGGCATGTGCGTTAGTCAGACCAAATGACATAACGGTATACTCATACAACCTATACCTGGTGGTAAAAGCTGTCTTAGGTATATCCTACTCTCGAATCTTCAACTGATGGTATCCTGATCGCAGATCGATCTTGGAAAATACCTTAGCTCCTTGCAATCGGTCAAACAAGTCATTGATCATCGGCAGTGGGTACTTGTTCTTGATTGTCACTTCATTCAATCCTCGATAATCAACAACCATCCTTAATGATCCGTCCTTCTTCTCCACTAGAAGCACTAGCGATCCCAAGATGAAGAACTTGGGCGAATATAGCCTTTATCCAGTAACTCCTTAATCTGCTTCTTAATTTCCTCCAAATCTTTTGCGGGCATCCTGTACAGTCTCTTAGAAATAGGCCCTGTGCCTGGCAAAGGCTCAATCAAAAACTCAATGTCTCTATCCGGTGGCATGCCTGGCAACTCCTCTGGAAATACATCAGGAAAATCCTTCACCACTGGTACTTCCTACTATACAACTCCTGTTAAGGAATTTACTTGAGTCCTCTTTGACACATGCCGGGATACATACTTGATCCTTCTTCCTTCTGGCGTGGTAAGCAAAATCGACTTACTGGCGCATTCAATGTTCCCTCCATACTTTGATAACCAATCCATGCCTAATATCACATCCAGCCCTTGTGATTCCAATACTATTAGGTCTGAGGGAAACACGTAGTTACCAATCCTTAAGGGTAACTAATCACACCATAGACTAGCCATATACTCTGCTCCTGGCGAGGTTACTAACATGAGTGACCTAAGGGCTTGGGTTGGCAGGTTATACTTATCCATAGATCCCCTTGATATGTATGAATACGATGCGCCAGTATCAAAAAGAACGATTGCAGTAAATGTCTTAACCAAAAACTTACCTATTACTGCATCTGGCTGGGCTTCAACCTCCTCCATGCTAACATGGTTCACCTGTCCTTTGTTGAAAGGATTTGGCTTCTTCCCAGAGCTTCCATTGCCATTTCCATTTTTCGCTTCAGGACATTCAGTGGCATAATGTCCAGTCTTCTAGCATTTGTAATAGGTGATGTGGCTCAGATCCCTCTTGACTGGTGTTGATGGGTTGGTGTGGTTCTGTCCGTTGCTTCCTCCATTCCCATTACCATTTTTGGGGCCACTATGGTTGTGCGAACTACCTCCTCCATGGGTATGCTGAAAATGTCCTCCCGAGTTCGGGGTAAAACGAGGCTTCTGCTAAGCTCCAAAATTGTACTTCCCTTGTCCATACTTCCTCTTACGGCTATCAATCTGCTGCTGCTTCCCTTCAATCATAAGAGCTCTATCTACCAACTCCTGATAGTTGTTGAAGGTTGCTACCATCAACTGCATGCTCAGTTCAACATTCAATCCTTCCAGAAATTTCTCCTGCTTAGCTGCATCCGTAGCAACGTCATCTGGGGCATAACGTGCTAGCTTACTGAAGTCATCCACATACTGGCCAACAGTATGTCCTCCCTAGCGCAAGTTGTGAAACTCTCGCTTCTTCATGGCCATAGCTCCTACTGAAACATGGGCAATACAGAAAGCCTACTGAAACTGATCCCATGTGACAGTGTCGATGGGATAAGTGGCGGTGAAATTCTCCCACCATGATGTTGTGGGTCCATCAAGCTGATGTGCGGCAAAACGCACCTTCTCCGCATATGTGCATCCTACAGTGGTCAACTCCCTTCCCATCTTGCGGAGCCAATCATCTGCAACTATCGGCTCGATGCTACTGGAAAACACCGGCAGATTCAGCCTCAAGAAACGGGCTAAGTGATCAACAAGTGGTGGTGGTGGTGGGTTGTTGTTGTTGTTGTTGTTGTTCCCCTGATTCTGATTTTGGACTAGGATCTGCATCAATGCATTCTGCTGCTGGATCAACTGGGTGAGCTCCGATGGGAAAGCAAATCCATTGTCACGTCTCGGAGGCATCTAAGGGTTTAGAAAAGATGAGAATATAGAATAGAATGAGGTCTATAGAGGAAACACTACCCATATGCACATGAGACAAATTCAATCAATATCACTTGAATCAATCAAACAAGGGCATACAACGGTCTAACTATCGTTACAAAAGTGCTCGGACTATACTATATACATGGGGGAATACTACTACTGTTATGGTGGTCGACTAGAAAAACTGCTCGGTCGAAGACTCCATGATATCTGCTCCAGCTTCGTCAACAAAGTCATCATCGCTATCGGCTGGGTCCGAGTCGGTGTCATCGATGATGATATAGTTCTCCGGGCAAGTGCGATCATCATCTTCTCCTTCAGTCGCGGGGAATCCCATAAATACTTTTAGCTTCTTCTTCAGATCATCATTCTTCTCCACGAGTGTTGCTATTTCCTCCTCATATCCATCGCATGTAGACTTGAGTTCTTCCTCCAACTCCGCGATCTTGGTCAATGCCTTCTTCAGATCTATCATGCCTGCGCACATCTGGTTCTCCTTGCGACGAATGTGCTGGTTTAACTCCTGGATGAAAGCTGTAATTGATCTATCCTTCCTGGTGCTGATCATCTCCCATTGCTCATCTCGGCGCCCACAAATCTGGTAGATAGTATCCTTGAGATCCTTGTGGTAAACTTCTCCAATGCGTCCCATGGTGATGTGGGCTGCCATGCTCTTTCCTAAACTCTAGGTTGGTGCATCAAAGGAAAACTCTATGGGCTCAGTGACGGGCATGAACGTCCTTCCTGGAACTTGAATTTGAATCATCCAATGCTCCTCTTCTGGTGAAGTGGCGATGTAGGTCCCGGTGAAGCTTGGTACTCCGATGTTCAGGTACTTAGTGACTTCCTTCAAGTGGCATCCAAAGGGTGTATCATCATCCGGTTGCGTGAACTTGCTCCTTGCATCCGCCATCCTAAAAGAGTAGAAAAGATGAGGAGTCAGAATTGAGAAGAGAGAGCAGTGATCTAGGGTTTTAGCTTAGTGGTCGTGTCCTATAGTCAGCGTGTGCTCTGATACCATCTTGTACCGACCAGACCTCAAACAGTCTGATCTCTGTGCATCAGTGTCATCCCTGGATTGGTAATGCTGACACGCACAGTACTTTAATGCTGACACGCACAGTACTTGAAGGATTTATAACAGAGTAGCAATCACACACTTATTACATCGAATGTCTCAAAGAAAACTTATTACAATAAATATGGCTTAAGGCCATCTAATAACGATAACATCGGAAGGCTTGGAAGATAAGCGAGTCCATCAACTCCAATGGCATCACTGAGTATAGAACCACGACCTAAGGCACCTTACTCATCATCTGAAAAGTCTGCAACATATATGAACGTTGCAGCCCGAAAATGGGCCAGCACATGGAATATGCTGGCATGTAACACATAGAGAGTAATGAACAGAATAATGCTATTCTACATGCATATATGGCTGGTGGAAAGCTCTATAGCTACAATTTTGCATAAAGCCAATTTTTCACTACTGCAAAGGAATAAATTTTGTTTAACTATCATGGTGGTTGTTAAACATTGAGAAGGGTACTCCAACTCAATCCCAATTAAACATCATCATTAACCCAACAAAATTATTTAAAGAAACATGATGAGATTCACATGATAATCCAAGTACTAGATACTCAAAACGTCCATAACCAGGGACACGGCTAACCATGATTAGTTTATACACTCTGCAGAGGTTTGCGCACTTTTCCCCGCAAGACTTGATCTCCTCTGCTTGACTTCTCGCACTACATGGTGTTTGAGAAATGGATGTCCGAGACAAAATCTTTCAGAAGCATTAACTCTCTACTTCGGGTAGACAGTACCAACCTGCATCCCCTACATCTGCTAGTCTACCTCTTCAAGAGCTCACACAACTTAATCAACTATGCTAGAGCCCATAGTTGCTTGCGGCTGCACACGGAAGTTTCTAGCATGAATAATCTCATGATCCCTTTGAGCTTGGGTGGCGGTCCACAGGAGAATCACACGGTACCCCGGGATTTCCAAAAATACAGGCAACACTAGGTTCCCCAGGTGCCTCAATCCACCCAGATGTGAATTTAAGTTGCCACCTTAAGTGTCGGGGGGATGAACTCCAGGCAGGCAACGGAACACGGATCTATTTCAAAAACAGCGGGGCCTACATCGCCCCGCAAAACCGGCGTGCGCCAGGCCGGGTCGCTCGACTCGGCAAGGCGCGCAACCCGGCCAAGACCCTCGACTCGGCAAGGTACGTCGACCCGGCCGCAGCGGCTGGCGCAAGGCAACTCAGCGCGGCATAAGGATGGCAATGGGTCGGGTTTGGATCGGGTTGAACAATATCAAATCCATATCCACATCCATGAAGACAGTCTTTGCCCGTCCATGGAAAAACCCATGGGCGAAAAATTGTGTCCATGTCCAAACCCGTTGGATATCCATCGGGTCCTTTCAAGACATATACATAAGACATAACACAATGTGCACATAAGTTGTTGCAACCATGTGTTAATGCATGTGTGAAAAAGCAATGTCGGAGGGGTCGAGGGGATACGGAGCTGCGTTGTCGCAGGACAGTGGTGCTGGTTGTTGCATTGCTCCACCATACATGGAGGTAGCGGCTGACAGTGCTAGCCATCTCTAGGGATGCAGGAGGAGTAAGAAGATGAGACGAGGCTGATACTTAATGAGGAGTGATTTAACGACGAGATAAAAGGATGAGAAGGGGCACATAAGTAATATTACGGTGGGGAATGAGTGTCAACTAATAAAAGTTATGGTGGAGATTGTGCAATTTGCATGTTTTAGATAATAATGGGTAAAATTATAGTGGGACATGTGAATGTGGGGTAGGGATAGTAGAACATTACCCATTAAGTCAGACTATCGGGTCGGGTTTGGGTATATCCATGGGTACAAGATTATGTCCATGCCCTATCCATGAGTAATCAGGTCGGGTTTGGGCGCTGCCCATGGGTGCAAAAGCATATCCAAACCCTGTCCATACGGGTCGGATATCCATGGGTATCCATGTCCATGGATAAAATTGCCATCCTTAGCGCGGCGCAACCTTGGCTTCCTCGGCAAGCCAACTCACCCGTGGCGTCCACGGCAACCCAGCCACGGGTCAACTCCCGTCCCATCCAGGCCGTACGATGGGACGAGACCTCAATCACCAATGACCAAGACTACAGTGCCCCTGCCCATGCCCGTGGTCAGCCGGAGCATGGCAACAGTGCCCCATACCTACCCGCTGAACAGGGCTGGCACGACAACAGTGTTCCCGCCCTCACCGCTGATGATAGCAAGCGGCGGCCTGACGGAGAACACTGTGCGTGGCTCGACTCGGCCACGCCATGACGATCGACAAGACGACGCACAGTCCCCCTAGGCATGCGAGGCCCGCACCTAGGGGAACCCGGCGAATCACAAGACCCCGAGCGAGACCCAGCCCGGTACCCTGGACACCAACAATACGGACCCACTGACTCGGCATATTACCATTGTAACCCTGGGTGGGTTGATCTATAAAACCCCCCAGGAGTCCACGCCTATAGAGGGCACACGAGCAGAGGATGATATGTAAGATCCCAAGCATGCAAAGCCACACTAGATAGGACTAGCCACTACATAGCAACACTAGAGGGAAGGAGCAGCCCGAGCCTCGGCCAGCCTCCTTCCTCCTCCAAACAGCTCCAGGAGCGATATTCACTATTGGAATCAGAGGATTTTCCATCAGCCCCTTCTTTGCCGTCTGCTAGCTGACGGCAAAGGAGGTCTTTGCTGTCTGTTTCCAAAAAACAGACGGCAAAGAACTGGCTGATGGCAAAGATCATATTTGCCATCAACCAGTTCTTTGCCGTCTGCTAGCGGAGCGGACGGCAAAGAAGCTTTGCCGTCGGCTAGCGAACGGCAAAGAGAGAGGGGGGCCCACTGACGAGCTGCTTAAAAAAACTTAAATGCCCCCCGTCTTTGCCGTCCGCTACGGATGACAAAGAGCAAAAAAGCGAACGGCAAAGAGGGGCGGACGGCAAAGATTTAACCTATCTAACGGCGGCCGCGCCCCACCCCGCCCCTCTCTCTCTATTTCTCTCCCTCTTCACACGCGCGCCGCTGCCCCCACCACTCTCCGCCGCCCCGTCGCCCCACCACCCCGCCGCCCCACCGCCCCCCGCCCCGGTGCCACCGCGGCCCCATCGCCCCCGCTGCCCTGCCGTCTCGGCGCCACCGCGCCCCGCCCCCCT
>NC_041391.1:60407916-60413777 GCF_002162155.2 Triticum dicoccoides
TCTGTTTTTTTAGTTTTAGGTTTATGTTTAGTTTAGATTTAGTTTTAGTTTTAGTTTTAGTTTTAGATTTAGTTTTAGTTTTAGGTTTAGGTTTAGGTTTAGGTTTAGGAAAGAAGAAGAAGAAAAAAAGAGGAGAGGAGGAGAAGAAGAAGAGGAAAAAGAAAAGGAAGAAGAATAAGAGGAGGAGGAGAAGAAAAGAGAAGAAGAGGAAGAAGAAGAAGAAAAAAGATGAGAGGAGGAGAAGAAGAAGAGGAAAAAGGAAAGGAGGAGGAAGAAGAAGAAGAAGAAGAAGGAAAAAAAGGAAGAAAAGGAAGAAAAGGAAGAAGAGGAAGAAGAAGAAAAGGAAAAAAAGAGGAAAAAACACCGACCCGAGACGGCACCCCTACCCCGACCCAGCACCTCGACACGACACCCCGACCCCGAGACCCCGACCCCGACCCCGACACCCCGACCCTGAGCCTGATGTCGTGGTTCTAAGCCTGACAGTAGAGTGGGGGGTAGGTATGGAGAGGCAAGGTCCTAGCTATGGAGAGGTTGTAAGCACAAAGGATGTACGAGTTCAGTCCCTTCTCGGAAGAAGTAACAGCCCTACGTCTCGGAGCCCGGAGGCGGTCGAGTGGATTATGAATGTATGAATTACAAGGTGCCGAACCCCTCTGCCTGTGGAGGGGGGTGGCTTATATAGAGTGCGCCAGGACCCCAGCCAGCCCACGTAGGAGAGGGTTTAAGGTGAGTTAAGTCTGGGGCGTTACTGGTAACGCCCCACATAAAGTGCCTTTACTATCATAAAGACTACTTGATTACAGGCCGTTGCAGTGCAGAGTGCCTCCTGACCTACTGGTGGTCGAGTGAGTCTTCGTGGTCGAGTCCTTCAGGCCAGTCGAGTGAATCCTCGTTGGTCGACTGGAAGGCGACCTCTTCTAAGGATGTCCTGGGGTAAGTTACTTGGATCAGGTCCATGACCCTACCCTAGGTACATAACCCCATCATTAGCCCCCGAATGGATTGAGGCTTCGAGTGAAGAAGGAGTTGATGTCGTTTTCGATTAACCTTTGCGCTCTGGTTGTGCGCTGTTCCGTACCAAAGAATCTCTTCGTCGACAGGACACAACTTGCCTTCAGTCGACTTGATCCATTCTGTTTTTGCGTCGAGTGATCTTTCAGGCTTCGACGATCTCCGAGCAACGGATCGCCGGAAACGCCGCGCCTGACAGACTGATTGGTTGCTCGCGGATTCCGCGGGATGCGAAATTTTGGGGCGCGCGCGAAGCGGGGCGGACCGCGGCGTTCAGATGGGACGGGGCATGGACACCTCGATCTCCGCGCCGCCTTTTTCGCCACGTATCCCGCCTGCATAACTGTTCCAGATATGATTGGATCGCCCGGGCCCACCTGTCATCCACTCGGAAGGGACCTTATAAATGTGCCCGGCGAGGATTTCTGTGCTGCGCCTTAGCATTCTTCCCCTCTCTCTGCCTCCTTCCTCTCTGCTCAGCGTGCTCGCTCTTGCCCCCGCGCCACTTCCCTTTGCGCATCTCACCGGCGACCATGGCCAAGGAGAAGACGGCGGCGCTGGAGCGCGCAAAGAAGGCGTCGGCATCGGAGAAGGCGAAAGGAAGATCCACCAGCCGCGGAGGGTCCTCGTCCAGATCCCGCCTGCCGAAGGGCTGGGTCCAAGGAGACTGGATCCAGTCGACCATCACGGAGAATGACCTCCTCGACATGGCCAACGAGGGCTTGATCCCCCACGGAGCTGCGAGGCTTCCGGGGAAGGAGTGGCAGCCCCAGCCAGAAGAGGGTGAGTGTGTGCTTTTGGCCACCCATGTTGATCGCGGGTTTTCCTTGCCACCGAGTGTTTTCTTTCGTGGCTTCTTGAACTTCTTCGGAGCGCAGCTCCACCACCTTACCCCAAACTCCATTGGCTATCTTGCTGCATTCGTGTCCATGTGTGAGGGTTTCTTGGGCTGTCGACCGCACTGGGGTTTGTTCAAACATATATTCACGTGTCGATCTCAGACCGTGAAGAAGGCGAGCCCAGGTGATGAGAGAACCTGAGTCATCCAAATGTGCGGGGGCCTGGGGATTCAGGTGAGGAATAAGAGCACCTTCCCGCCCATGACCTTTCCCGAGTCCGTTAGAGGCTGGCAGTCGACTTGGTTCTACTGCCAGGCCCAGTCGACGCCAGGGCAGTCGAGTGGACTCCCTCCGTTCACCATGGACCGAGTGAGCAAGCCTTCCCCTCTGAAGCTGATTCCGGAGGAGAGAGCCGACGTGAAGATGTTGATGGAGCGCGTGGTGCAGTTGGTTCGGGAGGGAGTGACAGGCATGGACCTCCTGGAGGTTTTCCTCAGGCGTCGCATCCAGCCTCTCCAGTTCCGGAGCCACTGCATGTGGTTGTACTGTGGGACCGAAGACGAGACTAGAGTCCATCCAGAAGCAGTCGATGATGTCACTCTGGAAAGATGGATGGCAGCCGTCACCGGAAACAAGGACAACCCGCGCGGAGCCAGAAGGGTTCCTCCACTCGACCACAACAGCGACTCAAACAAGGTACACTTGCTCTGCTCTCCACTGCGCCCTCGTCGTATTCATTTCTGTTAATCCTGCCGACTGGTCGACTGATTCTTGTCTGGGCATCTGTTAGGCCCTCACCGAGCTGTACTCGATGCCCAATGGGGCACAAGCTTCGACTGAGGAGGGCGAGGCGAGCGGGGGCGAGAGCCAGGAAGAGGAGGAATGGGACTCGGATGTTGCAGAGGACGATGACGACGATGATGATGATGCCGGTGATGAAGACGACGTCGAGGACGAGGAAGAGGAGGAGGAGGAGGTCGTGCCACCGCGCTCGGAAAGGCGGTCGAAGCTCGTCCACGACCCTTCGACTGAACGTGGCAAGGGGGTTGCGACGCAGTCGACCAAGCGCCCTAGGACCACCTCTCCAGCGCCGACTCAAAAGGCGCCGAAGCAGCCCAGGGCGGCCTCGTCGAAGCCGATCAAACTCTTGCCGAAGATGAAGGTGTCCATCCCTACCATATCAGGGTAACCGTGCTGCTCATATTTTCTTATTCTGTGTGAACTTTATCTCTGGTCGACGTTGAAGTTGGTCAACTGATCCTTTGGAGTTGCAGTGCTGCTACTTCTGAGACCTCGGCCCGGGCTGATGACCACGAGATGGAGGATGCAGCAACTTCGAATCCAGGTACTGTGTTCTCAACACCATTCTTAGTCGACTGACTCGCGATCTCTGATCCTGATCCTTCTCCGCAGCTCCACCCAACACTGTTATCAATCTCCCTGACGACGACGAGGATGAAGAACCACTGACACGCAGGAGGAGTCGGAAAGCGTCCGCCAGTAAGGTACCTCAGGATGTGACGGCGCCTGAGATTCTGACTGTGGAGGAAGGAAACACCACTCGACACATGGTGTCCTTCGCAAATCCACTGTCGAGTGCTCAGCAGCCCTCCCTCTTTACGACGCACCACGTCCCAGAGGACCAAGCTGGCGCAGCGAAGGAGGCAATACGCCAGGCGGGACTCATGATGGAGCAGCTGAAGACCATCCGGGACGCGAGCCAGGCAGCTTATGACGCCAGTTCTACCCTCCAAAGCAATGTCCAGGTCAGTCGACCGCTGTTTGTTCTGTTGAATATGCTACCAAAAACTTTTCTTTTCCGGAATTTATATTAGTCACCCACTGGGTGTGTCGAATAAACTCCGTGTTAGCGGGGGCACGCTGAGTGCACCCGCTGGGTGTAGTCCCCAAGGCTAAGGTCGACTGCTGGCAGTCGGCCTTAGGCTTTATGATTTCAATCTTTCTGTCAGTCGACTGGTCGACTGGATTTCACAAACCGGTGGGGGCACGCTGAGTGCACCCACTGGGTGTAGTCCCCAAGGCTAAGGTCGACTGCTGGCAGTCGGCCTTAGGCTTTATAATGTCAATCTTTCTGTTAGTCGACTGGTCGACTGGATTTCACAAACCGGTGGGGGCACGCTGAGTGCACCCACTGGGTGTAGTCCCCGAGACTGTGGTCGACTGCTTGCAGTTGATCACAGTCTTAGAGAATGCATCTCGCACACTTTTTTTTTGAGGTCGACTGGTCGACTTTGTCTTCAACAGGATTAGTGGGGGCACGCTGAGTGCACCCACTGGGTGTAGTCCCCGAGACTACGGTCGAATGCTTGTATTCGGCTGTAGTCTTAGAAACGTGTGTTTTTCCCTTTTTCACTCGGAAGTGAATTACATTTGACATTTAGTCGATTGGTTCTTCGCAGAACTCTTGTGATCTTGTGGCTCGCTACTCAGAGCTGGAACACAAGCATACTCAAGTCGAGCTGAGCTTGAAGCTAGTTCAGGAGAAGCTGACAAAGGCAAAGGAGGAGACCGAAGGTATGTTTGGTGAGACCCTGACGACTGCTTTTCCCCTTGCTTGTTTCAGCATCTGATCTTGCTGTAACTTGCAGGTAAGGTAAGGGAGGCCTAGCAGAATAAAGACCTTGAGCTAGCTGAGAAGATCAAGCTTGCTGACGAGAAGTTAGCTTCAGTCACCAAGCTCGAACAAGACAATACCAATCTGAAAGCTGCTCTTGGGATTGCCAGCAAGGAGGTCAGTCGACTGAAAACTGACAAAGCTGCCCTGACCGACCAAGTCAGAAAATTGACTGAGAAGAAAACTGAACTGGAGGCCTTCCTGAGTGGCCTTGCCAAGAAGTTGTTCCTTATGCTTTAAGGTAGACCTCCATGTTTGGCAAATATTTCCAATTGTGGCTTTTTCCATTCGACTATCTCCTTGACTTAGTGATCACCCTTGCAGAATTTTGTCAAAACTTTGAAGAAGAAACCAGCCGACTGGAGCCAAACCTTGACCCCGTCAATTCTCCGGTGAACGATGAAGTTGCCATGGATGTTTTCCGACTGGAGTCTCGTGTTGCAGCTGTCGTGGACTATCTCGCAAGGCTGAAGGCCGCCACATCTCGCATCGACTCGACGCTCTGGCCTGAGGAGACACTTCAGAATGACCTTGAGTCGCTGATGGCCCGCTTGAACACGATCCCTGGTCGAGTGCAGGAGTGGAAGAAGTCCTCGGCTCGGTGTGGTGCAGATGTCGCTCTGTGTCTGGCCCGAGTCCACTGCAAAGATGCACGAGAGGAGAAGCTGGCGGCCCTTCGGGTGGCCAATACCAAGAAGCACGACTTCAGGTCCTTTATGGAGACTTTCCTTGCAGCTGCCACTCGGATCGCTGACGGAATTGACCTTGATGAATTTTTTGCACCTTCCAGCCCTCCACAGGAGGGGTAAAAAACTTCTTCTGGCTCGACGCTTTAAATTTGCCTCGGTATGCCGAGTGGAATTGTAACCGACAAACCTTAACGGGCTTGACGCCTGAGCACTTTCGGTTCCTTTAGATATCGATTCAAACTTGAATTTGGCGCTTGAATATGATTGCCTTCGGCTCGGAATGTCTTTTGCAGGTTCAAAGCAAGGTGCCTGTACTGCAATCGACTTATTCTTTAGTCCACTTAGGCGAGCACTGGGCTGCAGCTAAGCCCCCCGAGTGAGAGTGTTGCTCTCCACTCGGCAGGGTTTTTATACCTTAGGCGAGCACAGGGCTGCAGCTAAGCCTCCGAGTGAGAGGGTTGCTCTTCACTCGGAAGGATTTTTATAACTTAGGCGAGTGCTTGGACTGCAGCTAAGCCCCCGAGTGAGAGGGTTGCTCTTCACTCGGTAGGATTTTTATAACTTAGGCGAGCGCGAGGCTGCAGCTAAGCCCCCGAGTGAGAGGGTTGCTCTTCACTCGGTAGGATTTTTATAACTTAGGCGAGCGCGAGGCTGCAGCTAAGCCCCCGAGTGAGAGGGTTGCTC
>NC_041391.1:60414016-60419868 GCF_002162155.2 Triticum dicoccoides
CGAGTGCTTGGACTGCAGCTAAGCCCCCGAGTGAGAGGGTTGCTCTTCACTCGGTAGGATTTTTATAACTTAGGCGAGCATGAGGCTGCAGCTAAGCCTCCGAGTGGAAGGCTGGCTTACCACTCGGTAGGATTTTGATAACTTAGGCGAGCACGAGGCTGCAGCTAAGCCTCCGAGTGAGAGGATTGCTCTTCACTCGGTAGGATTTTCACAACTTAGGCGAGTGCTTGGACTGCAGCTAAGCCCCCGAGTGAGAGGGTTGCTCTTCACTCGGTAGGATTTTTATAACTTTGGCGAGCACGAGGCTGCAGCTAAGCCTCCGAGTGGAAGGGCCATCCTCTTGACTGATGGAGTGTGTATATGCTCCAAGAACACACCACTCGGAATGGCTTCTCTCTTGGAACCTATCTTTGCTAGATCATCAGCTGCTTGATTTTTCAGTCGGGGTATATGATGGAGCTCCAACCCCTCGAACTTCTTCTCCAGCTTCCTCACTGCACTGCAGTATCCAGTCATGGCTGGGCTTCTCACGTCCCACTCTTTCATCACCTGATTGACCACTAAATCCGAGTCGCCATAGACCATTAGGCGACGGACGCCGAGTGAAATGGCCATGCGCAACCCATATAGGAGGGCCTCATATTCTGCCTCATTGTTGGAGGAATCAAAGTGAATCTGGAGCACATATCTGAGCTTATCTCCTCTGGGGGAAACCAGGACAACCCCAGCACCGGAACCATTCAACATCTTAGAGCCATCGAAAAACATGGTCCAATGCTCCGAGTGAACTTCAGTTGGCTGCTGTTGTTCAATCCACTCGGCGAGGAAATCTGCTATCGCCTGGGACTTAATGGCTTTCTTTGCCTCAAACTTGATATCAAGGGGAAGAAGTTCAATCGCCCATTTGGCCACTCGACCAGTTGCGTCTCTGTTGTGCAAAATCTCTGATAACGGAGCGTCGCTGACGACTGTGATGGAATGGTCAGAGAAATAATGAGCAACCTTCTTTGTGGTCATGTATATTCCATACACAAGCTTCTGATAATGAGGATATCTCTGCTTGGATGGAGTCAAGACTTCAGACAAATAATACACTGGGCGCTGAACTTTGAGAGCTTTTCCTTCTTCTTCCCGCTCGACCGTTAGCACAGTACTGACGACTTGTCCTGTGGCTGCGATGTAGAGCAACAGAGGCTCTTTGCTGATTGGAGCAGCAAGCACCGGCTGGGTGGAGAGCAGAGCTTTTAGCTCGGCAAACGCTGCATCAGCTTCTGGAGTCCACTCGAACTTGTCAGCCTTCTTCATCAGTCGGTAAAGAGGCAGTGCCTTTTCACCGAGTCGTGAGATGAATCGACTTAATGCGGCCAAGCATCCAGTAAGCTTCTGGACATCGTGCACTCGCACAGGACGTTTCATTCGGAGAATAGTGCCTATCTTCTCTGGGTTAGCGTCGATTCCCCGTTCGGAAATGAGAAAACCGAGTAACTTGCCACCAGGAACTCCAAATGTGCACTTTGATGGATTGAGCTTGATATCATACCTTCTGAGGTTGGCAAATGTTTCGGCGAGGTCAGCGAGCAGGTCGGAACCTTTTCGTGACTTGACAACAATATCATCCATATAAGCTTCCACATTCCGACTGATTTGGGTGAGTAGACACTTCTGAATCATTCGCATAAATGTGGCTCTGGCATTCTTGAGGCCGAATGGCATGGTGATATAGCAGAAGCACCCGAATGGAGTGATGAAAGCTGTTTTTACCTCATCGGGCCCGTACAGACGGATCTGGTGGTACCCGGAGTAAGCATCTAAAAAAGACAACCTCTCGCATCCCGCGGTCGAGTCAACAATTTGATCTATGCGAGGGAGAGGAAAGTGATCTTTCGGGCAGGCCCGGTTGATGTGCTTGAAATCAATGCACATTCGGAGCGACTTGTCCTTCTTAGGAACCATGACGACATTAGCGAGCCACTCGGAGTGGTATATCTCTCGGATAAATCCTGCCGCCAACAGTCGAGCCACTTCTTCACCGATGGCCTTTCTCTTCTGGACGGCGGACCGCCGAAGACGCTCTTTGACTGGTTTTGCAGACGAGTCGACTCTTAGGCGATGCTCAGCCAGTCCCCTGGGAACACCTGGCATGTCAGCGGGCTTCCATGCAAAAATGTCCCAGTTCTCACGGAGGAACTGGATGAGCGCTTCTTCCTATTTTGGGTCGAGTGTTGTGGAGATGCGGGTCGGAGCTGCTTCGGGGTCGGTCAGGTGAATGTGAACAGGCTTCGTCTCACCGGACGACTGGAATGCAGACTCTGTGGCGGGCTTCTTGGATCGCAGCAAGTCACTCGGATCTGCGTTTTGCTTCTATTCTTCGAACTCGACCGCTGTCACTTGGGAATCGGCAATCTTGGAGCCCTTCTGAAAGCACTCCTCTGCCTTTTTCCTATCACCGGTGACAGTGATCACACCTTTGGGACCGGGCATCTTCAATTTGAGGTACACGTAACATGGTCGAGCCATGAACCGTGCATAGGCTGGTCTCCCCAAAATGGCATGATATGCACTTTGAAAATCCACGACCTCAAACGTCAACTTTTCTTTGCGAAAATGCTTCGAATCACCAAACACTACGTCCAAAGCTATCTGGCCGAGTGACTCGGCCTTCTTCCCTGGTATAACTCCATGGAAGCTCATGTTACTAGTGCTCAGTCGGGACATCGGAATGCCCATACCTTTCAATGTGTCTGCATACAATAAGTTCAGCCCACTTCCACCATCCATCAGCACCTTTGTCAGTCGAGTGCCTTCGACAACTGGATCGACCACCAAAGCTTGCCTCCCGGGGGTGGCAATATGAGTCGGGTGATCAGATTGGTCGAATGTGATGGGTGTTTGAGACCACTTCAGATAATTTGCCTTTGCTGGGGCAACCATGTTCACCTCTCGGTTAATCACTTTCAGTCAACTTCTGCTTTCCACATCTGCAAAGATCATCAGAGTGGAGTTGATATGCGGATATCCTCCCTCACTGTCCTCTTTGTCTTCGGCCTTGTCCGACTCCTTCTCCTTGTCCTTAGACTGTTTTCCCTGAAACTGCTGGATCAGGAGTCGACATTGGCGAGTGGTGTGCTTTGGGTAAATGATATTCCCCTCTTCATCTTTCTTCGTGTGAATGTGACATGGCATATCCATCACGTCGTTCCCTTCTTTATCCTTTACCTTCTTGGGGTTCCAGGATCCTTTTGGTTTCCCCTTAAACTTTCCTTGAGTCACGGCCAGAGCCTCTCCAGGAGCTGCCGGTTCAGCCTTCCGCTTCTGTTTCCGACTGGTGTTTCCTTTTTCTGACTGACTCGGCTTGTGCTTGCCGCTTCGGAGTCGGTCTTCTTCTTCGCCGTTGGCGTACTTGGTAGCAATCTCCATCATCCGACTCAAGGTCATGTCACCGGTTCGACCAAATTTCAAACTCAGTTCTATGTTCTTGACGCCGTCTTTGAAGGCGCATACTGCCTGATGATCAGAGACATTTTCCACAGTGTGGTGCAAAGTGATCCACCTCTGAATATACTCTCTGAGAGTCTCATTAGTTTTCTGCACGCAGACTTGCAACTCTGTCAATCCTGCTGGTCGCTTGCAAGTCCCTTCAAACGTTCTGACGAACACTCGGGACAGATCTTCCCAAGTGTAAATGCTGCTAGGAGGTAATTGAGTCAACCATGCCCTGGCAGAACCTTCCAACATAAGGGGCAAATGCTTCATGGCCACCTCGTCGTTCCCACCACCGATCTGAACTGCCACTCGGTAGTCTTCAAGCCAAGTTTCAGGCTTAGACTCACCAGTGAACTTGCTGACTCCTGTTGCCAACCTGAAATTGGGGGGGATAACTGCGGCTCTGATAGCTCTGCTGAAACATTCAGGACCAGAAACATGTACTCGACTGCTCGTGGGTACATCTCTGTCGAGTGCGCCTCGATGGGCTCTGTTCCGGTCGACCAACCCTTGCACGATAATGGATCGCGCGTCGAAGCCTGGCTCTCTGGGGTCAACTGGAACCCTACGCCCTGTACTGTACTGACGCCTATCATCTGGCTGCCGAGGAGCGTAAGACCCACCCCTCGGAGGGGAATAGGGCACTCGACGCCTATCATCTCGGTCGAGTCTGTCGCCATATTGATCTTGCCGATTCTCACGCCCTTCGCGCCGCGGAGGCGATCTGGGGCTGTGAGCCGACTGAACCGTATTCACAGTGACAGATCGACTGTGAATTCTGTTGCGCGACTGAGACACGGCTGAATTCCGATCTCCTGCTGCCCGGAGCAGATCCCTGATCTGCAGCAAACCTCTGCCAGCTTCCGACTGCGAAGGCTGAATGGACTCTGCTATACGGGTCGCAGCTGCTAAATTCTGAATTGGGGTTCGATATACCTGAGTCGGCGGGAAGAGTTGACGTCGACTGGTGTCGGGAACTCGTTGCCGCGCGCGCTCGTCGAGTGCTCGCTGAAGGTTCTCCAGTCGAGTGCGCTCGGCCAAATTGGCCAGACGCGCCTCCTCCAAGGCACGAGCCTCGGGGGTTTCTCCTGCGATGGGAATACGCAGGGGATCCTCGTTCCTGCGGCGAAGCTCTTCTCTTTGCAGAGAGTCGAGTGGCTCGGGCTGGTACTCTTCGTAGTCTCGTGCAGGGTCGCCGCCGTCACCTGCTCCACCACCACGGGCGAAGCCAGGAGGGCTGTGGGGCCCGTCGACCATCAAGATTTCCGCCGCTGGATCACTGCTTCCGCACTCGGATGCAGTCTCTCCGGAGCCAGTCGACTGATCGAACAAGCCGTAGAGAGATTCGTTGGGCTCGATTGCCGCAACTTGTGTAGTGGCCGATTGGCGAGCCACCGCGTGACTCACCCATCGCTGAAGTCTCGACCGGCCTGAGCGCTTGCGCTGGCGGGAGACCGGGAGGGTGGACGATGGAGGAGCCGACCGATACTGGGTCGACGGTTGCCGCAGCAGAATGCCGCGGACACATGCGCGAAAATGCGTCGCACCGCGGACGGGGAGCGCGTCTACGTCGAGTGGAGCCTCCTGGAGCCATGCGGAGTCATCGGCGATGAAGGTGAGAGTGCCGAGACGGATCTCTTGACCCTTGACCAAAACTCCAGCAGACACCATGATGAGAGTACTCGGAAGAATCGCAACTTCTCCACAAAATCGCTAAAACACCTGCCCCACGGTGGGCGCCAACTGTCGTGGTTCTAAGCCTGACAGTAGAGTGGGGGGTAGGTATGGAGAGGCAAGGTCCTAGCTATGGAGAGGTTGTAAGCACAAAGGATATACGAGTTCAGGCCCTTCTCGGAAGAAGTAACAGCCCTACGTCTCGGAGCCCGGAGGCGGTCGAGTGGATTATGAATGTATGAATTACAAGGTGCCGAACCCCTCTGCCTGTGGAGGGGGGTGGCTTATATAGAGTGCGCCAGGACCCCAGCCAGCCCACGTAGGAGAGGGTTTAAGGTGAGTTAAGTCTGGGGCGTTACTGGTAACGCCCCACATAAAGTGCCTTTACTATCATAAAGACTACTTGATTACAGGCCGTTGCAGTGCAGAGTGCCTCTTGACCTCCTGGTGGTCAAGTGAGTCTTCGTGGTCGAGTCCTTCAGGCCAGTCGAGTGAATCCTCGTTGGTCGACTGGAAGGCGACCTCTTCTAAGGATGTCCTGGGGTAAGTTACTTGGATCAGGTCCATGACCCTACCCTAGGTACATAACCCCATCACCTGACCCGATCGACCCGCGGACCCCAACACCGACATGACACCCCGACCCCGACACGGCACCCCGACCTGACACCCCGACCCCGAGACCGACCCCGACG
>NC_041391.1:60420278-60452042 GCF_002162155.2 Triticum dicoccoides
CCAAAACAGCACCCCGACCCCGAAACGGCACCCCGACACCGACACGACACCCCGACCCCCGACACCTCCTGAAAAGGTGTTCTTTGGCCTTCCAGAGGCCGATGGGGTCATATATTTGTGAATTATTAGTTAGGTCATATATTTTTCGATTTTGTTATGAAAAACATCATATATAATTGTGTTGATCGGGTAGTTTTAAATGTGCAGTTGTTTCATCGCTGCGAGGTTTGGTGTTTGACGACCTCGCCGTGCGTTTGACGAGCTATGCCCCTTCGTTCGTGGGTGAGAAGAAATGACATGTCCTCCTCCCCCATTAATTATTTGATCTATTCTGATGAACCTTGATAGCTAGCTATACATGTGTCTCCCGTTCGAAAGCGTCATAGTTATAAATATGCATGCATTTGCATATTTATAACCTTGATTCTTTCGAATTGTCCAACGCTATCCATGGACAGCCCGAGTATGTGTAGATTGGGTTCGTTTTCCCATATGCTTTGCTCCGGATCCGACGCACAAATTTCGTCAGTGCCTCCCTTGTTGTTCTCCAGGTACACATCCTCTCTGTTTATTGCAGAGATGTGTATCAGGAGAACAGCGGGGAGGTGCTGCCGAAATTTTGCGTCGGATCCGGAGCATAGCATGGGAAAATGAACTCAATCTACACATACTTGGGTGGGATTAGGACCTATCATTACCTATTAGAGTGTAGGTTCCATGGACGTAATAAAATTGACAAAGCAGATCAACTGATGAATATATACATGGTGAATTATATATATAATTGTTGTGTGTCCAGTAGCTCTGAAAGTCAAGATGAGTGATCGTGCGTGGATGTATACCGGTCACACTGGTCAGAACAAATGGATCGCTGAATGGTTCACAAAAACCAAGGGGTTTGTGCAAGCCGCATTTGCAAATGGCCAGAGGAAAACCTGGTGCCCCTGTTTCCGATGCGGCAATTGGGAAAATAGGACAGAGGCTGAAATGGATAAACACATACAGAAGGATGGTTTTACGCCTGATTATACGGTGTGGACATTTCATGGTGAGTCTGCCCAATGTGACCGAGCTGAGGTGGATCATCGTCGCACCGACGAGCATGGTACCGGGATGGAAAACATGGTGCAAGACTATGATGATGCTCGGGATTCGGACGAGGAGATGGAGGAATCTGCGAAGGCCTTCAATGAAATGTTAGAGTCTTCAAAACGTCCGCTCCACGAGCACACTGAGCTTTGTCAATTGGATGCCATCTCACAAGTAATGGCTCTGAAGGCTTAGTTCAACTTGGGCAGAGAATGCTACAACGCAATTATGACAGTATTTGGACGCTTTCTACCCAAAGGCCATGTAATGCCTGCAAACCTGTACCAGTCGGACAAAATCCTCTATGCACTGAAGATGCCCTATGAGAAGATACATGCCTGTGAGAAAGGATGTGCCTTATTTAGGCTTGACTATGTGGACTTGAACTATTGTCCCATTTGCATGTCTTCCAGGTATATTGTGGTAGACAACGGTATGGGTGAGAAGACACAGACCAAAATCCCCGTTATTGTTCTTCGGTATATGCCAATCGTACCAAGACTTCAACGTCTTTTCATGGTCGAAGAGACGGCCAGACAGATGACATGGCACAAAACAGGCAAAAGAACTGAACTAGATGCAGATGGGAATCTGATGATGGTACACACATTGGATGGTGTTGCGTGGAAAAAGTTTGATGAATTACATGCTGACAAAGTGGCAGATCCGAGGCATCCTCGAGTCGGCATCAGCACCGATGGGTTCAATGTGTTTGGTATGACGGCAGCCCAATACAGTTGTTGGCCCGTATTTGTCTTTCCACTCAATCCCCCCCCCGGAAAGATTATGCAAAGAAAGAACATTTTCCTGACATTGATAATTCCAGGGCCCAACTATCCGGGGAAAAATATGAATGTGTACATGCAGCCGCTTAAGGATGAATTGCAAGAAGCCTGGGATAACGAGTTCAAGACATACGACACCTATAGCAAACGAAACTTCATAATGCGTGTCTGGTACATGTACTCGACACATGACTTGCCGGCGTATGCGCTATTTGTTGGCTGGTGTGTGCATGGAAGGTTCCCGTGCCCCACATGGAAGGGAGCTCTTGAGTTTCGTTGGCTTCAGGCCGGTCGCAAGTTTTCTAGCTTCGACATGCATAGACAGTTCTTGGATCCTCGCCATAAGTTCAGGAAAGACAAGAAGAACTTCATCAGAGGTAGAGTTGTAAAAAAACTCTGCACCACCTGCGTTGACAGGCCAACAGACCCTAGATCAATTAAACGCTCTCGAGCCAGATCCAGAGCATCTAGGGTACTTCAAGGGGTATAATTCTGAGCACGCCTGGACTCACAAAACATGCTTATGGGATCTGCCTTACTTCAAAGACCTCCTTTGCCCACACAACATCAACATGATGCACACTGAGAAGAATATCACCGAGGCACTTTTTGGTACATTGTTCGGCATAGATGGGAAGTCAAAGGATAATACTAAGGCTAGAGTCGATCTGGAGGCGCTATGTGATAGGCCGTTACAAAACATGAAAGAACCGAAAGGAAAGCCGAACTGGACGAAGCCAAAGGCATGGTTCAATCTTGGAAGGCCAGCTATGAGGGAAATTATCTTGTGGGTGAAAATGCAGTTGATGTTCCCCGATGGGTATGCAGCGAATCTAAAGAGGGGAGCGAGTCTTGATAAATTGAAGATATTTGGTCTCAAGAGTCATGATTGGCACATATAGATTGAGCGGGTAATGTCGGTGATGTTGCTGGCTTCATCCCTGATGATGAATGGCTAGTACTGGTAGAACTCAGCTATTTCTTCCGTGTTCTTTGTGTGAAAGAACTGTCGCCTGGCGTGCTAGAAGAAATGGAAGAGTTGGCGCCGGAGTTGATCTGCAAGTTAGAGAAGATCTTTCCACTGGGCTTCTTTAATCCAATGCAGCATTTGATTTTGCATCTCCCGACCGAGGCAAGATAGGGGGGCCCGTGCAAAATCGTTGGTGCTACCCAACTGAGAGGATGCAGAAGACGCTTCGAGAAAAATGTAAAAATAAACGTAGAATTGAAGCGCCGATGGCTGAGGCATTCATCACTGAGGAGGCGGCAAACTTCATGACAGCACACTACGAAACCAAAAATCATCATTTGCATAATCCGAAGCCTCGGTACAATGCTGACGAGCCTAAAAAGAGTGGATCCAACCTCAGCCTATTCAAAGGGAATCTCGCACCAGCCAGTGTTTCAAATCCAGTATCTTTGGATAACGAAGAATTGCGGACCATTTCGTTGTATATCTTCAACAACCTGATAGAAGTGTGGTCGTACATCGAGTAAGTTCTCGGTACATTGTTTCGCAACTTCTATTTCCTTTGAACTGCTCTTATTCCTAGATATTTCATACAGCCGATACGTCGCCCTATTCCCGTATGGAGCGGTGATCCAATAGGATTCCGTCGAAGAGTATGAGCTTCTCACAAAGCAAGGAGGCGGCTATCCCGGTTTCATCTCTTGGTTCAAACAAATGGTAAATTCTATTAGACAATTTCATTTCATTCACTAATTTGTGCGTAATGCAACAATCCTTTCATATTAATCTTGTAGGCTAATTCAGAGTCTATGGACGCCGAATTGAGACAAGTCGCTAATGGTTTTGACTATAAGGTTCGTTCATTTGACAAATACGACATCAACGTGTATCGCTTTCGTACCTATGGCAAAGAGCTATCTATGGCCGACCGAAAGTCTACAAATTGTTGTGTATCTGCTACCGGCGAAGGAGGTACTGAGTATTATGGGAGAGTTGAAGCAATTTATGAACTTCTATTCTATGGTGAAAACCCACCGAATGTCGTAGTCTTCAAATGTTATTGGTTTCAGCCGAAGGAGACTAGAAGGACTCATGAACATATAGGGCTAGGTGAAATCAACCAAAGCACCCATTTAGATGTTCCTGATGTCTATATTATGGCTCAACAGGCGACCCAAGTATTCTATCTACCGTGGGCCTGCCAAACTAATCCAAATCTGAAAGGTTGGGATGTCATTTATGAAGTGCCGCCACGTGCTAGACTATCTCCTCCAAAGGAAGAGGATTATGAACCTCACATTAACCCACACACATATGAAGGAGAATTCTTCCAAGAGACATGTCTTTCCAAAAAGTGTTTAAAGAACGGTATACTTCACCCCAAAACATTGAAGTAGACAGCGACAGTGAATCCCACATCACCCCAGAGGAGGAACAAGAAGAGCCGGAACAAAAAGAGGTTACTGCTGCGGATGACCTCTCAATGCTTGACCGATTACGTAAAGGTGTCCTTCCACATGTTGATGCCACTGAACCCTATGAGCCCGTCATTGATTATAGTGATGATGATGATTATGCATTTATTGATGATACTAATCGAGATTATTAGTAGTGTCAGGTATTCAATTTTTTTATTTTGTACTTGATGATGATACACTTAAGTGATATACATATTATTATTCATGTCGGTATTTTTTTTATGTTGTACTAATTTCGTTTACTCTTTGTCATGGCAGGTGTTGAAAGATGGAAGGGGAGCCGACTGAGGCCAAGGACAAACGTGCCCAAATTGAAGGTGTGCCACACCATCAAGGTAGCTCCAGCTTATATCAGTTCGGGCGGAATTGGGTATGTGGTTTGCTTCATGATTAATGCAATTCATTCATCATGCTAGCTTGAGCCCTTTAATTACTAATTTACTTTGTTTCTCTCTTTCAGGCATGCTACAATAAACCGGATAAGGTGCCAGAGGGGTACGACCTGTATGCAATGGCCCACACTGCCTCTTACAAGCAAGTCAAGGGGAAGGCGAGGAAAGGGGAGGAGTTTAACCCGAACCAGATTCCCTACAATCCGGAGCAGGTGATGATATCTAGTGGCGGGAGGTCCCGTGGCTCCATAGCCATTGATCCAGAGATTGCTCCTGAGACCACGGTGAGTTTAATTTGAATGGACGTTACTTGCTAGTCTTAACATTTGAGTGTCATCATGCTAACAAAACATTGGAAAAGATCTTTGGTGCAGCGTAACTCCATACAAGCATCACACGATCCTTCTCCAGCTACTGGCACGAGCCAGCCCGCTCCCACACCTCCATGATCAAGGTAAGTTTCTCTAGTTTTTTGCTTAACAAATGCATAAAACCTAGACTTAGCTTTATTTCCTCCAATATGCTTACCTTAATGACCTAGAGTTAGCTTCTTTTCCTCCAAAATGACTTAATAAGCTTACTCACCTCCAAAACCAGCCATTTTACCTAAGTTAGCTCTAAAACGATCTATACTTAGCTTTGTTTCCTCCAAAATGACCTAAGTTAGTTATAATATACTTAGTTAACTAGGTTTGCTCAATAATGACATGTACTTAGCTTACTTATGTAAAAAAACGGCATAATTAGCTTAGTTAGCTCATAAACGATCCATTTTACCTACGTTAGCTCTAAAATGATGCATTTTTACCTAAGTTAGCTCATAAACGATCCATTTCACCTAAGTTACCTCACAAACGATGGCGTGCTTCTTCTTCTAGTCACCTTTTCCTAACTTTCTTATTTGCCATTTTGCAGATTTCATTCACTTCTCGGAAGCTAGCTTGCTATGATGGAGTGCTTGTTTTTTATTTCATTCTCTTCTAGTATTCTTCTAGCTTTCTACGATGGAACTTGCTATCTTGATGAAACTTTGCATTGTAATATGTATGTGCAACTTCCTAATGGTTGCAACTTATGTGTATGTGCAACTTTTGCTATGTATGAATGGATGGAACTATATATGTATGTACGATGAAACTTATGTGTTGTTAAATAGCCCTGTGAAATATATCTATATATGTCATATATATTTGCTGTGAAAATTGTTGGATTAAAAAAAAACAGAAAAAGAGACAATATGCAGGCTCTTTGCCGTCTGCCACCGATGGAAAAGGGCTCTTTGCCATCAGCAGCGGACGGCAAAGAGGCCACATGGCAGGCAACTGTGCTTCCTGGGAGGCTGACCAATTTGGTCAGTTTGCTACAGTGGCGGACGACAAAGAGAAAAAAACTTTGCCTACAGCGGCGGACGGCAAAGGCCTGCCGTGTAGTGATGTCGGCTGACATCATTCGGTAGACGGCAAAGGCCTTCCGAAGTTTGCCATCAGCGGCGGACGATGAAGGCCTGCCGTTCACCACCTAACGGAGTAATACCGCATTTATTGCCATCTGCATTCTTTGCCGTCCGCTGCTGATGGCAAAGGTCCCTTTGCCGTCAGCCGCACGAAGCAGGCGGCAATGTAGCTCTTAGCCATCCCCTACTTTGCCGTCACCTTTTGCCGTCCGCCATCCATGCATTTGCCGTCCGCCCTGGCAGATGGCAAAGTAGCTGATTCCTCTAGTGATTGTACTATCGACCATCCAACTAAACTCGGCAGGACTAGGGGTGTTATGTCTCCGGAGAACCCCGAACCTGGGTATGTCTGGCCTCCCACGCCCGCGCATATCAACCTCGCCTCCGAAGCCCACCAGCGCCTTCGAGCCTCCTCCTCTCTTTAGCCATCCCTTGGCATCTGCCGTGCGCCCACCACGACAGTTGGCGCCCACCGTGGGGCAGCTCAAGGAGCTAGCCAGAAGCATGCTTCGGACGGGGCCCGTCTGCTACTCCGACGAGTCCGTCGCTCTGGCGGACAACGTCATCGGCGCGCTCGCCGCCTCCTTGACCGCACTACGCATCTCCAACGCGCTCGCGACCAATGAGTACCCCAGCAAGGTGATGACCCGCAAGTATACGTGATAGTTGTAGCCTCTTTCGATAAGTAAGAGTGTCGAACCCAACGAGGAGCTAAAGGTATAACAAATACTCTCTCAAGTCCTATCAGCCACTGATACGACTCTATGCATGCTTGACGTTCGCTTTACCTAGAACAAGTATGAAACTAGAAGTACTTTGTAGGTGTGAAAGGATATGTTTGCAAGATAATAAAGAACACGTAAATAAAAGGTAGGGGCTGTTTAGATAAAGAAGCAATAAAGTAAATATAGCGAGTGTGGAAAAGTGGTGGTAGGAGTTGTGAAATTGCCCCTTAGCAATTGACTATGTTAATAGACCGGTAATCACTATTGCAATTCTATTTGAGGGAGAGGCATAAGCTAACATATCGTCCCTTACTTGGAATTCTATGCACTTATGATTGGAAATCTAGCAAGCATCCGCAAATACTAAAGATTCATTAAGGTAAAACCCAACCATAGCATTAAAGTATCAAGTCCCCTTTTATCCCATACGCAAACAACCTACTTACTCGGGTCTATGCTTCTGTCACTCACGCCACCCACCATAAGCAAATCATAAACATATTGCAAACCCTACAGCGGGAATCCCTCATGCTTGCGTGACACGGAGGGCACAATAGGACAACACCAATAATAAAACATGCAACTCAAACCAATCATAGCAATTCATCAATCACCGATAGGACAACGAAAATCTACTCAGACATCATAGGATGGCAACAAATCATTGGAAAATAATATGAAGCATAAAGAACCATGTTCAAGTAGAAGGTACAGCGGGTTGCGGGAGAGTGGACCACTGGATATAGATGGGGGAAGGTGATGGAGGTGTTGGTGAAGATGCCGGCGGTGTTGGTGAAGATCGCGGTGATGATGATGGCCCCCGGCAGCGTTCCGGCGCCACCGGAAGCAAGGGGGAAAGAGCCCCCCTTCTTCTTCTTCTTCATTGACCTCCTCCCTAGATGGGAGAAGGGTTTCCCTTCTGGTCCTTGGCTCCCATGGCGTGGGAGGGGCGAGAGCCCCTCCGAGATTGGATCTATCTCTTTGTTTCTACGTTCGCTGATTCTACCCCTTCACCGTTTCCTTTATATCTGGAGATCCGTAACTCCGATTGGGGTGAATCTTTCACCCAGATCTTTCTCATAAAATTAGCTTTCTTGTGCCAAAAGAAGAGCATCAACCGCCTTACGGGTAGCCCATGAGAGCCCAGGGCGCGCCTGCCTCCCTGGGGCGCGGCCCCCTATCTCATGGCCACCCCGGACACCATTTCGCATTGATTTTACTTCCCAAAAATCATAAATATTCCAAAAAAAATCTCCGTCCGTTTTTATCCCATTTGGACTCCATTTGATATTGGGTTTCTGCGAAACAAAAAACATGCAACAGACAGGAACTGGCACTGGGCACTGGATCAATATGTTAGTCCCAAAAAATAGTATAAAAAGTTGCCAAAAGTATATAAAAGTTGAGTAATATTTGTTGGGGAACGTTGCAGAAAATAAAAATTTTCCTACTCGTTTCACCAAGATCATCTAGGAGTTCATCTAGCAACGAGTGAATAGATGCATCTACATACCTTGTAGATCGCGAGCGGGAGCGTTCAAAGAACGGGGATGATGTAGTCGAACACGACGTGATCCAAATCACCGGAGATCCTAGCACCGAACGGACGGCACCTCTGCGTTCAACACACGTACGGAAACAGCCACGTCTCCTCCTTCTTGATCCAGCAAGGGAGGGAGGAGAGGTTGAGGGAGATGGCACCAGCAGCAGCACGACGGCGTGGTGTTGATGGAGCTGCAGTACTCCGGCAGAGCTTCGCTAAGCAATAAGGAGGTGGAGGAGGTGTTGGGGAGGGAGAAGGAGGCAACCAAAGGCCAAGGACTCAAGGTATGAAGTCCCTCCTCTCCCCCACTATATATAGGGGTGCCAAGGGGGGGTGGCCGGCCCTAGGAGATCCAATCTCCTAGGGGGTGCGGCGGCCAAGGGGGGTTTCCCTCCCCCCCAAGGCACCTAGGAGGTGCCTTACCCTCCTAGGACTCTTTCCCCCTTAAACCCTAGGCGCATGGGCCTATATGGGGCTGGTGCCCTTGGCCCAAGCAGGCCAAGGCGCACCCCCTACAGCCCATGTGGCCCCCGGGGATGGGTGGCCTCACCCGGTGGGCCCCCGGGACCCCTCCGGTGGTCCCGGTACAATACCGATAACCCCGAAACTTGTCCCGATGCCCGAAACAGGACTTCCCATATATAAATCTTTACCTCCGGACCATTCCGGAACTCCTCGTGACGTCCGGGATCTCATCCGGGACTCCGAACAACATTCGGGTTACTTCATATACATATCCCTACAACCCTAGCATAACTGAACCTTAAGTGTGTAGACCCTACGGGTTCGGGAGACATGTAGACATGACCGAGATCGCTCTCCGGTCAATAACCAACAGCGGGATCTGGATACCCATGTTGGCTCCCACACGCTCCACGATGATCTCATCGGATGAACCACGATGTCGAGGATTTAATCAACCCCGTATGCAATTCCCTTTGTCAATCGATATGTTACTTGCCCGAGATTCGATCGTCGGTATCCCAATACCTCGTTCAATCTTGTTACCGGCAAGTCACTTTACTCGTACCGTAATGCATGATCCCGTGACCAAACACTTGGTCACTTTGAGCTCATTATGATGATGCATTACTGAGTGGGCCCAGTGATATCTCTCCGTCATACGGAGTGACAAATCCCAGTCTCGATCCATATAAAACAATAGATACTTTCGGAGATACCTGTAGTGCACCTTTATAGTCACCCAGTTACGTTGTGACGTTTGATACACCCAAAGCACTCCTACGGTATCCAGGAGTTATACGATCTCATGGTCGAAGGAAGAGATACTTTGACATTGCAAAAACTCTAGCAAACGAACTATACGATCTTGTGCTATGTTTAGGATTGGGTCTTGTCCATCACATCATTATCCTAATGATGTGATCCCATTATCAATGACATCCAATGTCCATAGCCAGGAAACCATGACTATCTATTGATCAATGAGCTAGTCAACTAGAGGCTTACTAGGGACATGTTGGTGTCTGTTATTCACACATGTATTACGATTTCCGGATAACACAATTATAGCATGAATAAATACAATTATCATGAACAAAGAAATATAATAATAATGCTTTTATTATTGCCTCTAGGGCATATTTCCAACAGTCTCCCACTTGCACTAGAGTCAATAATCTAGTTACATTGTGATGAATCGAACACCCATGGAATTCTGGTGTTGATCATGTTTTGCTCTTGGGAGAGGTTTAGTCAACGGATCTGCTACATTCAGGTCCGTATGTACTTTACAAATCTCTATGTCTCCATCTTGAACATTTTCACGGATGGAGTTGAAGCGACGCTTGATGTGCCTTGTCTTCTTGTGAAACCTGGGCTCCTTGGCAAGTGCAATAGCTCCAGTGTTGTCACAGAAGAGCTTGATCGGCCCCGACGCATTGGGTATGACTCCTAGGTCGGTGATGAACTCCTTCACCCATATTGCTTCATGTGTTGCCTCCGAGGCTGCCATGTACTCCGCTTCACATGTAGATCCCGCCACGACGCTCTGCTTGCAACTGCACCAGCTTACTACCCCACCATTCAAAATATACACGTATCCGGTTTGTGACTTAGAGTCATCCAGATCTGTGTCGAAGCTAGCGTCGACGTAACCTTTTACGACGAGCTCTTCGTCACCTCCATAAACGAGAAACATTTCCTTAGTCCTTTTCAGGTACTTCAGGATATTCTTGACCGCTGTCCAGTGTTCCTTGCCGGGATTACTTTGGTACCTTCCTACCAAACTTACGGCAAGGTTTACATCAGGTCTGGTACACAGCATGGCATACATAATAGAACCTATGGCTGAGGCATAGGGGATGATACTCATCTCTTCTATCTCTGCTGCCGTGGTCGGACATTGAGCTGAGCTCAATTTCACACCTTGCAAAACAGGCAAGAACCCTTTCTTGGACTGATCCATTTTGAACTTCTTCAAAATCTTATGAAGATATGTGCTTTGTGAAAGACCTATGAGGCGTCTTGATCTATCCCTATAGATCTTGATGCCTAATATATAAGCAGCTTCTCCAAGGTCCTTCATTGAAAAACTCTTATTCAAGTAGGCCTTAATGCTGTCCAAAAGTTCTATATCATTTCCCGTCAAAAGTATGTCATCTACATATAGTATGAGAAATGCTATAGAGCTCCCACTCACTTTCTTGTAAACACAGGCTTCTCCATAAGTCTGTGTAAACCCAAACGCTTTGATCATCTCATCAAAACGAATGTTCCAACTCCGAGATGCTTGCACCAGCCCATAAATCGAGCGTTGGAGCTTGCACACCTTGTCAGCATTTTTAGGATCGACAAAACCTTCCGGCTTCATCATATACAATTCTTCCTTAAGGAAACCATTAAGGAATGCCGTTTTGACGTCCATTTGCCAAATTTCATAATCACAAAATGCGGCAATTGCTAACATGATTCGGACGGACTTCAGCTTCGCTACCGGTGAGAAAGTCTCATCGTAGTCAACCCCTTGAACTTGTCGATAACCCTTAGCGACAAGCCGAGCTTTATAGATGGTCACATTACCATCCGCGTCTGTCTTCTTCTTAAAGATCCATTTATTTTCTATGGCTCGCCGTTCTACGGGCAAGTCAGTCAAAGTCCATACTTCGTTTTCATACATGGATCCTATCTCGGATTTCATGGCTTCTAGCCATTTGTCGGAATCCGGACCCGCCATCGCTTCTTCATAGTTCGAAGGTTCACCGTTGTCTAACAACATGATTTCCAAGACAGGGTTGCCGTACCACTCTGGTGCGGAACGTGTCCTCGTGGACCATCGAATTTCAGTAGGAGCTTGATCAGAAGTATCTTGATCATTATCATTAACTTCCTCTCTAGTCGGTGCAGGCACCTCAGGAACATTTTCTTGAGTTGCGCCATTTTCCGGTTCAAGAGGTAATACTTCATCAAGCTCTACTTTCCTCCCACTTACTTATTTCGAGAGAAACTCTTTCTCCAGAAAGGACCCATTCTTGGCAACAAAGATCTTGCCTTCGGATCTGAGGTAGAAGATATACCCAACAGTTTCTTTAGGGTATCCTATGAAGACGCATTTTTCTGATTTGGGTTCGAGCTTTTCAGGTTGAAGTTTCCTGACATAAGCATCGCATCCCCAAACTTTTAGAAGTGACAGCTTAGGTTTCTTCCCAAACCATAATTCATACGGTGTCGTCTCAACGGATTTCGACGGGGCCCTATTTAAAGTGAATGCGGCAGTCTCTAAAGCATAGCCCCAAAAAGATAGTGGTAAATCGGCAAGAGACATCATAGATCGCACCATATCTAATAGAGTGCGATTACGACGTTCGGACACACCATTACGCTGAGGTGTTCCAGGCGGCGTGAGTTGTGAAACTATTCCACATTTTCTTAAGTGTGTACCAAACTCATGACTCAAGTATTCTCCTCCACGATCTGATCGTAGAAACTTGATTTTCCTGTCACGTTGATTCTCAACTTCACTCTGAAATTCCTTGAACTTTTCAAAGGTCTCAGACTTGTGTTTCATTAAGTAGACATACCCATATCTACTCAAGTCATCAGTGAGGGTGAGAACATAACGATAGCCACCGCGAGCCTCAACACTCATTGGACCGCACACATCAGTATGTATGATTTCCAATAAGTTGGTTGCTCTCTCCATTGTTCCTGAGAATGGAGTCTTGGTCACTTTACCCATGAGGCATGGTTCGCACGTGTCAAATGATTCGTAATCAAGAGACTCTAAAAGTCCATCAGCATGGAGCTTCTTCATGCGTTTGACACCTATGTGACCGAGGCGGCAGTGCCACAAGTATGTGGGACTATCACTATCAATCTTACATCTTTTGGTACTTACACTATGAATATGTGTAGCATTACGCTCGAGATTCATAAAGAATAAACCATTCACCATCGGAGCATGACCATAAAACATATCTCTCATATAAATAGAACAACCATTATTCTCGGATTTAAATGAGTAGCCATCTCGAATTAAATGAGATCCTGATACAATGTTCATGCTCAAACTTGGCACAAAATAACAATTATTGAGGTTCAAAACTAATCCCGTAGGTAAATGTAGAGGTAGCGTGCCGACGGCGATCACATCGACCTTGGAACCATTCCCGACGCGCATCGTCACCTCGTCCTTCGCCAGTCTCCGTTTATTCCGCAGCTCCTGTTGTGTGTTACAAATATGAGCAACGGCACCGGTATCAAATACCCAGGAGTTACTACGATTACTGGTAAGGTACACATCAATTACATGTATATATACCTTTGGTTTTGCCGGCCTTCTTGTCCGCTAAGTATTTGGGGCAGTTCCGCTTCCAGTGACCACTTTCCTTGCAATAAAAACACTCAGTCTCGGGCTTGGGTCCATTCTTTGGCTTCTTCCCAGCAGCTTGCTTGCTGGGCGCGGCAACTACCTTGCCGTCCTTCTTGAAGTTCCTTTTACCCTTGCCCTTCTTGAACTTAGTGGTTTTATTGACCATCAACACTTGATGTTCCTTTCTAACTTCTACCTCTGCTGATTTCAGCATAGCAAATACTTCAGGAATGGTCTTTTCCATCCCCTGCATATTGAAGTTCATCACAAAGCTCTTGTAGCTCGGTGGAAGCGACTGGAGGATTCTGTCAATGACCGCATCATCCGGGAGATTAACTCCCAGCTGAGTCAAGCGGTTATGTAACCCAGACATAGTGAGTATGTGCTCACTGACAGAACTATTTTCCTCCATCTTACAGCTGAAGAATTTGTCAGAGACTTCATATCTCTCGACCCGGGCATGAGCTTGGAAAACCATTTTCAGCTCTTCGAACATCTCATATGCTCCATGTCTCTCAAAACGCTTTTGGAGCCCCGGCTCTAAGCTGTAAAGCATGCCGCACTGAACGAGGGAGTAGTCATCAGAACGTGCCTGCCAAGCGTTCATAACGTCTTGTTCTGCAGGGAGAACAGGTGCATCACCTAGCGGTGCTTGTAGGACATAATCTTTCTTGGCAGCTATGAGGATGATCCTCAGGTTCCGGACCCAGTCCGTATAGTTGCTGCCATCGTCTTTCAGCTTGGTTTTCTCTAGGAACGCGTTTAAGTTGAGGACTACGTTGGCCATTTGATCTACAAGACATATTGTAAAAATTTAGACTAAGTTCATGATAATTAAGTTCATCTAATCAAATTATAATGAACTCCCACTCAGATTTGACATCCCTTTGGTCATCTAAGTGTTACACGATCCGAGTCGACTAGGCCGTGTCCGATCATCACGTGAGACGGACTAGTCATCGTCGGTGAACATTCTCATGTAGATCGTATCTTCCATGCGACTCGTGTTCGACCTTTCGATCTCCGTGTTCCGAGGCCATGTCTGTACATGCTAGGCTCGTCAAGTTAACCCTAAGTGTTTTCGCTGTGTAAAACTGTCTTACACCCGTTGTATGTGAACGTAAGAATCTATCACACCCGATCATCACGTGGTGCTTCGAAACGACGAACTGTAGCAACGGTGCACAGTTAGGGGAGAACACTTCTTGAAATTTTGTAAGGGATCATCTTATTTACTACCGTCGTTCTAAGTAAACAAGATGCATAAAACATAATAAACATCACATGCAATTATATAAAGTAGTGACATGATATGGCCAATATCATATAGCTCCTTTGATCTTCATCTTCGGGGCTCCATGATCATCTTGTCACCGGCATGACACCATGATCTCCATCATCATGATCTCCATCATCGTGTCTTCATGAAGTTGTCACGCCAACGACTACTTCTACTTCTATGACTAACGCGTTTAGTAATAAAGTAAAGCAGTTTACATGGCGTTCTTTAATGACACGCAGGTCATACAAAAAATAAAGACAACTCCTATGGCTCCTGCCGGTTGTCATACTCATCGACATGCAAGTCGTGATTCCTATTACAATAGCATGAACATCTCATACATGACATATAGATCATTCATCATTCATCACAACTTTGGCCATATCATATCACAAAGCACTTGCTGCAAAAACAAGTTAGACGTCCTCTAATTGTTGTTTGCAAGTTTTACGTGGCTGAAGTAGGGTTCTAGCAAGAACGTTTTCTTACCTACGTGAAACCACAACGTGATTTGTCAACTTCTATTTACCCTTCATAAGGACCCTTTTCATCGAATCCGCTTCAACTAAAGTGGGAGAGACAGACACCCGCCAGCCACCTTATGCAACTTGTGCATGTTAGTCGGTGGAACCGGTCTCACGTAAGCGTACGTGTAAGGTTGGTCCGGGCCGCTTCATCCCACAATACCGCTGAAGCAAGATAAGACTAGTAGCGGCAAGAAAGTTGACAAATCTACACCCACAACCAATTGTGTTCTACTCGTGCAAGAAGAACTACGCATAGACCTAGCTCATGATGCCACTGTTGGGGAACGTTGCAGAAAATAAAAATTTTCCTACTCGTTTCACCAAGATCATCTAGGAGTTCATCTAGCAACGAGTGAATAGATGCATCTACATACCTTGTAGATCGCGAGCGGAAGCGTTCAAAGAACGGGGATGATGTAGTCGAACACGACGTGATCCAAATCACCGGAGATCCTAGCACCGAACGGACGGCACCTCCGCGTTCAACACACGTACGGAAACAGCCACGTCTCCTCCTTCTTGATCCAGCAAGGGAGGGAGGAGAGGTTGAGGGAGATGGCACCAGCAGCAGCACGACGGCGTGGTGTTGATGGAGCTGCAGTACTCCGGCAGAGCTTCGCTAAGCAATAAGGAGGTGGAGGAGGTGTTGGGGAGGGAGAAGGAGGCAACCAAAGGCCAAGGACTCAAGGTATGAAGTCCCTCCTCTCCCCCACTATATATAGGGGTGCCAAGGGGGGTGGCCGGCCCTAGGAGATCCAATCTCCTAGGGGGTGCGGCGGCCAAGGGGGGTTTCCCTCCCCCCCAAGGCACCTAGGAGGTGCCTTACCCTCCTAGGACTCTTTCCCCCTTAAACCCTAGGCGCATGGGCCTATGTGGGGCTGGTGCCCTTGGCCCAAGCAGGCCAAGGCGCACCCCCTACAGCCCATGTGGCCCCCGGGGATGGGTGGCCCCACCCGGTGGGCCCCCGGGACCCCTCCGGTGGTCCCGGTACAATACCGATAACCCCGAAACTTGTCCCGATGCCTGAAACAGGACTTCCCATATATAAATCTTTACCTCCGGACCATTCCGGAACTCCTCGTGACGTCCGGGATCTCATCCGGGACTCCGAACAACATTCGGGTTACTGCATATACATATCCCTACAACCCTAGCATAACTGAACCTTAAGTGTGTAGACCCTACGGGTTCGGGAGACATGTAGACATGACCGAGATCGCTCTCCGGTCAATAACCAACAGCGGGATCTGGATACCCATGTTGGCTCCCACACGCTCCACGATGATCTCATCGGATGAACCACGATGTCGAGGATTTAATCAACCCCGTATGCAATTCCCTTTGTCAATCGATATGTTACTTGCCCGAGATTCGATCGTCGGTATCCCAATACCTCGTTCAATCTTGTTACCGGCAAGTCACTTTACTCGTACCGTAATGCATGATCCCGTGACCAAACACTTGGTCACTTTGAGCTCATTATGATGATGCATTACTGAGTGGGCCCAGTGATATCTCTCCGTCATACGGAGTGACAAATCCCAGTCTCGATCCATATAAAACAATAGATACTTTCGGAGATACCTGTAGTGCACCTTTATAGTCACCCAGTTACGTTGTGACGTTTGATACACCCAAAGCACTCCTACGGTATCCAGGAGTTATACGATCTCATGGTCGAAGGAAGAGATACTTTGACATTGCAAAAACTCTAGCAAACGAACTATACGATCTTGTGCTATGTTTAGGATTGGGTCTTGTCCATCACATCATTATCCTAATGATGTGATCCCGTTATCAATGACATCCAATGTCCATAGCCAGGAAACCATGACTATCTATTGATCAACGAGCTAGTCAACTAGAGGCTTACTAGGGACATGTTGGTGTCTGTTATTCACACATGTATTACGATTTCCGGATAACACAATTATAGCATGAATAAAGACAATTATCATGAACAAAGAAATATAATAATAATGCTTTTATTATTGCCTCTAGGGCATATTTCCAACAATATTGGCATGGAACAATCAAAAATTATAGATACGATGGAGACGTATCACGAGGTGCTCAGCTACTCCGACTCCCCGCTCTCTCTCAGTGGCGGATTCACTGTCGGGGCGATGGACGCCCACGTAGAGGTCTTCGTCACCGGAGATGGCGCCTCTTCCTCGTCGAGCAAGGCGAGAAGAGCCGCCGAAGCCGTGGGCGCCACGGCACAGACGGAGCTGTCCGACCCGCTGCGCGCCGCGATGCAGAGCCTCCGCATCCCATCGGCACCGACGTCGACGCCACCAACATCGCCGAAGCCCGAACCCAGCTCGAGGATAGGCGCCAACAAATGCTGGACCTGTCCGAGATGCTGGCTGCCACCAGGCGCCGCCTAGAAGCTGCTCAGATGGGGCACGACGCCACCCATGGATTCTCGCCGCCCGCCGCGGCCGAGCCAAGCCGGGTCGCCGATACTCGTGCCCGGGGAGGAGCGATCGGCCGGGCCTTCAGCACCGTCCGGACCGTCTACGAGACCCCAGTCAAGAACATGCGCGCTGTGGAGGCAGCCGCGGTCGGCCTCGACCAACTCGCGGGCGAGGAGATCAAGGAGCGCATCGGGCGTATGCGCGAGCTCCTTCACGCCACCAACACCCAGTAGGATCGCCTCAACCAGCTCGCCAAGCCGGCGGGGTCCGGCTCCGCCCGCCTTGGTGGACCCAGCGAACTCCTGCACACGGCCTCTTCGCCGCCCGGCGTAGCGCACTCCGGCCAAGCCCGGACCCGACGCAACCCGGCTGGCACCGCCGCCGATGCTTTGGGCAACGAGCCTGCCCCAGAGACCCAGCACGGACCGGGCCAGCCTGGCCGGCGTCCGGCTCCAGCCGACCCAGCCCCTCGGGGCTTGGCCGCCAGTCGACTCGGCCCGCGCGCCATCGACGATGCCGACGCGCGCCACCGCCTCGATCAGCTCGCTCGCTCCCTCGAGGTGGAGGAGAGCGGCGCTATCGGGCCGGCGTGTTTCGGCCCACGCATCCGGGAGGAGCCCTTCCCCAAGGGGTTCGTGCTTCCCCGCGACACCCCCAAGTACAATGGGACTGTGAAGCCAGAAGGCTGGCTCACAAACTACACCATGACCATTGGCATCACCGGTGCCAATCGTCGTCTCGCCGTGCGCTACACACCGCTCATGCTCCAAGGATTGGCTCGCACATGGTTGAACAGCCTGCCGATGGGTAGCATCAACGCATGGGTCGATTCCGAGGAAGCATTTGTCCGCAACTTCACGGGGAAGTACAAGCGGCCCGGTCGCCCCAGCCAGCTCGCCATGTGCGTGCAGGGGCCGACGGAGACCGGCCGCGAGTACCTCGCACGCTGGACTGAGCTCCGGAACAGCTGTGAGGGCGTCCATGAAGTCCAGTCGATGCAATACTTCGTCAGTGGGTGCCGAGACGGCACCCTCCTCAAGCACAAGCTTCTACGCTCCGAGCCGGCCACCATGGCCGCGCTCATGGAGACGGCGGAGAAGTACGCCAACGCCGACTCCGCCATGAAGATCCAGGTGGCACTGGATGAGGCCGGCAAGGCAAAGCCGGTCCCACCACAGAAGCCGGCTAGCGAAAGCAGCCGGCAGCAGCACCACCAGAACAACAAGCGCAAGGCCGAGCAGCCGGCGCAACGTCACGACAACCGGCTCGTCGCGGCCGCTGAGCCCGCGGCGGACCCGGCAGCGAAGCGCCGGCAGACCGACAAGATGGCATGGCAACCCGCCATGAGATTTGAATAGATACTCGACTCCCCATGCAAGCACCACAGCGGCGCAAGACCTTCCACGCACACGCTTCGACAGTGCGCCATCACCAAGCGCATCATGAGGGGTGACGTCCCGCCTCCCCCGTCTCCGGCTCCGGCTCCAGGCGCGAGGCAGCCGCCTCCGCCTCCACCACCGCCTCCCGTCGGCGGCGCGATGCGGAACGACGCCTACCCGGACCAGAACACGGCCTACGTCGTCTTCACCAGCCTTGGTGACTGCAGGCGCAGTGAGCGCCTCCTCCGGCAGGAGGTCAACACCGTCGTCCCGGCCAAGACGGATTTCATGCATTGGTTGGATCGCCCGATTACCTGGACCCGGGAGGATCACCCGACAGTCATGCCGAGTCTGGGTGGATACGCCCTCGTCCTCAACCCTACCATCGTCGCACGGCGCACCTGCAATTTCTCCCGAGTCCTCATCGACGGCAGCAGCAACATCAACATCTTCTACCGCGACACGATGACCAAGCTCGGCCTCAAGGCCGAGGACCTGGAGCCAACCCGGATCGTCTTTCACGGCATCGTACCCGGCCTCTCCTTTTCACCCATTGGCCGGGTACGGCTCGACGTCCTGTTCGGCGACAGCAGCCACTTCCGATGCGAACCGATCTGGTTCGAGGTGGTGGACCTGTCCAGCGCGTATCATGCGCTGCTAGGCCGGCCCGCACTCGCCAAATTCATGGCGGTTCCCCACTACGCATACCTGAAGATGAAGATGTCGGGTCCCAAGGGCCTCATTACCATCACCAGCGACTACCGCAACTCTCTGGAGTGCGCCCGAGACGGCGCCAAGCTAGCCGAGTCGCTGGTCATTGCCGAGGAGCGGCGCCAGCTCGAACGGATCGTCGCCCTGGCCGGTGAGACCTCCGACGCGTCAATCCCGACCCTGGACCCGGCCAATGAGGCCGCCTTCAAGCCCTCCAAGGAGACCAAGAAAGTGAAGCTGAACCCAGAAGACCCCAGCTGCAGCAAGTACGTTGTCGTAGGCGCCCGCCTCGACAGCAAATAGGAAGACGAGCTCATCGACTTCCTCCGTGAGAATCGGGATATCTTCGCATGGACCCCCAAAGACATGTCGGGTATCCCGATGAAGTACGCCGAGCACAAACTCCACGTCCGCAAGGACGCCAAGCCTGTCCGTCAACCCCTCCGTCGATTTTCTGAAGAGAAGAGAAGAACCATTGGTGAAGAGGTCATCAAGCTCTTGGCGGCCGGCTTCATAATGGAAGTGTTTCACCCCGAGTGGCTGGCCAACCCAGTCCTCGTCCTGAAGAAGAACAATACCTGGCGCATGTGTATCGACTACACCAGCCTCAACAAGGCCTGTCCCAAGGACCCGTTCGCCCTCCCGCGGATCGACCAAGTCATCGACTCGACCGCCAGGTGCGAGCTGCTGTCCTTCCTAGACGCCTACTCCGGCTATCACCAGATCAAGCTGGACCCGGCCGATGCCCTGAAGACGTCCTTCATCACGCCCTTTGGGGCATACTGCTACATCACCATGTCGTTAGGGTTGTAGAACGCCGGCGCCACCTTCCAACGCTGCATGCAGAAATGCCTGCTTCCGCAACTCGGTAAGAACATCCACGTATATGTGCATGATATCGTGGTGAAGACCAAGCAGCACCTCACGCTCCTCGACGATTTAAAGGAAACATTCGCCAACCTCCGCGAATACAAGGTCAAGCTCAACCCGGAAAAGTGCATCTTCGACGTCCCAGCCGGAAAGCTCCTTGGTTTCCTCGTCTCGGAACGCGACATCAAGGCGAACCCGGAGAAGATCAAGGCCATGAGCGTATGCGCAAGCCACCCCGGCTGCGTGATGTCCAGAAGTTCACAGGCTGCCTGGCCTCGGTCAGCCGGTTCCTAAGCCGGCTGGGCAAGAAGGCGTTGCCCCTGTACCAGCTAATGAAGAAAACAAGCCCGTTCGAGTGGAATGGCAAGGCGGACGAAGCCTTCCAAGACCTCAAGTGCATGCTCTCCACCGCACCCATCCTGGCCGCGCCGACCGACAAGGAGCCGCTGTTGCTCTACATAGCCGTGACCTCGCGGGCGGTCAGCACGATGCTAGTGGTCGAGCGACCGGAGAAGGGCAAGATCCAGGCTGTCCAGCGCCCGGTCTACTACCTAAGCGAAGTGCTCTCCACCTCCAAGCAGAACTACCCGCACTACCAGAAGACGTGTTATGGCGTGTACCTCACCGCCAAGAAGCTGAAGCAGTACTTCCAAGAGCACGTCATCATCGTCGTTAGCACGGCGCCTATCGGAGAAATCATTAGGTGCCGGGACGCCTCTGGCCGGGTCGCCAAGTGGGCGATCCAGCTAGCCGGCCACACCATCCTCTACGAGCCCCGCACCATGATCAAGTCTCAGGCCCTGGACGATTTCCTCATCGACTGGACCGAGACCCAATACCTACCGCCGCCTCCCGACTCGATGCATTGGCACATGCACTTCGACGGGTCCATGATGCGACTCGGCTTAGGGGTCGGCATCGTACTGTCATCCCCGAAGGGTGACCGACTCTGCTACGCACTCCAGATCCACTTCGCCGCCTCCAACAACGTCGCCGAGTATGAAGCACTTGTGCACGGCCTCCGGCTCACCAAGGAACTCGGCATCTGGCGCATCTTGTGCTACGGCGACTTGGACTTGGTGGTGCAGCAGTGCTCCGGCGAGTGAGACGCCCGTGACTCCAACATGGCAAGCTATCGCTTCCTCATCCAGAAGCTGTCCGGATCCTTCGATGGCTGCGAGTTCCTCCATGTCCCGCGCGTGGAGAACGAGGCAGCCGACACGCTCGCCAAGATCGCCTCGTCACGCAAAGCCATCCCGTCCGGCGTCTCCCTCGAGCACCTACGCAAGCCGTCCGTCAAGACGTCGCCGGACTCCGAGTCCCTCCACGTCCCAGAAGACCCGGTCGCACTGCAAGCCGGCCTGGGGACTACTGAACCTGGCCCGGGGACTGCTGAACCCGGCTCGGGGGCTGCTCAATCCAACTCGGGGGCTGCTCAGCTCAACCCGGCCACCATCACCCCAGACCCGGCCGTCGCCGTGACCAACCCGGCGGCTGCTCAACACGGCCCAGGAGCCGCCGACTCGGAACCCACCCAGGTGGCCATCTTCACCGCCGCCACGACCCCATCTTGGGCCCTGCCGATATCAGAATGGCTGGAGCACGGGTTCTCCCCATGGACGAGACCGAGGCTCGGCAAGTTCAGCATCGGGCGTCCGCCTACAGCATCATCAACAACGAGCTCGTCAAGCGCAGCTCTACCGGCGTGTTCTAGCGCTGCGTCGAGCAGGACCGCGGCATCAACATCCTCCTCGACATTCACCAGGGCGAGTGCGGGCACCACGCCGCATCTCGATCCCTCGTAGCCAAGGAATTCCGCCACGGCTTCTACTGGCCAATGGCCCTCAAAGACGCCGAGTCCCTCGTCCTCAAGTGTGAAGGATGCCAGCGCTTCAACAAATGCAGCCACCAGCCGGCGTCAGCACTCCGCAGCATACCGATCGCCTGGCCCTTCGCGGTCTGGGGACTCGACATGGTGGGACCCTTCAAACCCGCTCGAGGCGGCATGACGCACTTGCTGGTGGCAGTGGACAAGTTCACCAAATGGATCGAGGCAAGACCAATCAAGAAACTGGACGGTCCAACAGCCGTTCGGTTCATCAAGGATGTAGTGGTGCGCTACGGCATGCCGAACAGCATCATCACCGATAACGGCACCAACTTCGCCAAGGGTGTGCTCGAGCAATACTGCTCTGTCTCCGGCATCTGCCTCGACCTGGCCTCCGTGGCACATCCGCATGTCCAACGGGCAGGTCGAGCGGGCCAACGGACTCATCCTGTCCGGCATCAAGCCGCGACTCGTCGAGCCACTCGTCCGCTCACCCGGCAGTTGGCTCGACGAGCTGCCCGCGGTTCTCTAGAGTCTGCGCACAACACAAAATCGGTCGACCGGGTTCACCTCGTTCTTCCTCGTCTACGGATCCGAAGCCATCATCCCGACCGACTTCGAGTTTGACTCGCCGCGCGTCACGATGTACACCGAAGCAGAAGCAAGAGAAGCACGCGAAGACGGCGTCGACCTGCTCGAAGAGGCACGCCTTCTGGTACTTAGCCGCTTGGCTATCTACCAGCAAGGCCCGAGGCACTACCACAACAAGAAGATCAGGCCTCTCGCATTCCGCAAAGGCGACCTCGTCCTCCGGCTCGTCCAAGAGCAGGCAGGCCAGCACAAGCTGTCCTCTCCATGGGAAGGCCCGTTCATCGTGAGCAGGGCTTTGCGCGACCGCAACGCCTACTACCACATCGATGTGTGCAAGTCGAAGAAGCGTAAGAGGGACACCGCCGGCGAAGAAACGACCCGGCCATGGAACGCGGAACTCCTCCGTCCGTTTTACAGTTAGCCGCACGAACGCATGTATCAACGCCTTTTGTAAGCATATGAAACTATGGGATCCCCGAACGAGACTCGGGGGATGCCTTTTGCCGACAAATTTATTGCGTCCATATTTCACACCACTTTACTACCGAACCCGGCCGCCGGCTTGACCAGCTCGACCCGGGGGCTCGGGGGCTGGCCGGCTTGATCATCACCCCGCCGCTTTACTTGGTGATTCCTGATAAAGTTAGGATGCCGCGGCCCCCCACTTTGCCCTAAAACTACAGATCCAGCTCTGGCTGACGGCGGGCAAGCACAACGGGCCAAAGCTCCTTGTGATTCATACACCAAGTCAAAGCCGCCGGGTCTACCAACCCAGCCCGACGCTCGTCAACTAAGTTAGCCGCACGACCGGCTGCTCACCAACCGGCCAAGCCGGCTTGCCGCCAGCCGGCCCAGTGGGTGTTTCGCTCGCGCTCAACGCTTCTAAGGACCCAACTCCTGCGGCCGCCTCTTGAAAAACCAAACTCCTTGTCACGGACCGCAGCCTCGGTCGTCTGACTCGCGGGAGGCAAGTTTCAGAGAAAGGCAAAGCATGAAATAAGTTCCAAGCAAGCAGAAGGCAAAAGGCAAATAAACACTCACAACATTTACACATAAAATGTTTTAAGGAAAGGCCACGGCCCGAGTTCATTACACCCTGAAAACCCCCAGTGGGTGGGTGGACCTGCTACTTAACAGATTTTTGCTACAAAGATTCTCAGGCATTCCCAGCGCCGCATCGCGACGTTGACGGCTTTCCCGGGCCGGCCTCCGGGTCCAGCGAAGCACCGGTGTCCCCTTCGGCTTCCGCGTCGCTGTAGACGCCCGTCTCCTCCGAGCTGCCCTCCGGGTCGTGAAGAAGCAAGCCGTAGTCGTCGCCATCCACGACCGCGTCGTCTTCCGTCCGCTCCGGATGGAACTCGTCGTGGAAGGAACTCGGCGATATAGCTGGCCCAGGAGGCGATCCGACCGGCCTGCCCCTGTAGCAACTGCTCCGAGCCAGCGCGCTAACCCATCAGCGCGTCCAGCTGAAGATCCGGATGCCAAGACAGCGTGATCCGGAGCGCCATCTCAGCACCGGCCCGGGCGGCGGAAATGTGCCAGTCACTAAGGCGATCCGGGGCCATCTCCAACCAGCGCGCCAGACGCGAGAAGCTGCACGGATGGATGGAATCCGGCCACAAGGCCGCCGTCATCGCGGTGCCGCCTCGGTACAGCCGCTCCATCTGCATCCCTAAGGCTCGCAGCCGGGCCTCAGCAGCGGCAATGATCTTCGGGAAGGTCCAGGCTGTTGTTGGATCCGTCCCGGACCCAACAACGCCGGTCGGGTCGCGCTGATAGCGGATGGCCTCCTCCGCCAGCCACTGCGTCTCCGGAAAGGCCCTTGTAGCCAAAAGAGAAGCAAGTCAGAAGAGCAACAAAGAAGAAAGGGCGGGTCGCAACCCGGCTAACAACGAAGAAGCAGCACTTACTGGAGAAGGACTCTTCCAGGTGCTGCGCCTCGAGCAACGTACCACGTCGCTCCCGCTCTAAGACACGGTCCCGCTCACCGAGATCCTTCTCCAGGTCGTCCGCCTTAGCAAGGTCCGCCTTCAGCTCGGCGTCCTTGTCTTCGTCCGCCTTCTCACCCACCTCACGGTGGCGAGACTCGGCCTGGTGGGCCTCCTCGACCTCGGTGGCCTGCTCCCGCAGCCGCTCCACCTCGGCTTGGATCCGGCCCTTGTCGTGGACCAGCTGGCCGCGCTGCTGGTCCGCCTTGACCAGGGCCCGCTGCGTCTCCACCACCTTGGCGGCCTCCGCCTTCAGAAGCTCCACTTCGGCCTTGAGGCGGCTCTTGTGACCCGCCAGCTGCTCGTGCAGCCGGTTAGCCTCATCAAGAGACCGCCAGGCCGCGGCCGCCTCCGCCCTCGCCTGCGCCGCCTCGACGCCGAGACGGCCGGAATCAGCAACAAGCCGGTCATAGTGATGACCAGCCCAGAGCAGCCGGGTCCGCCCAGATAGCACCTCGGCTGCAAAGAAGAAGAACTCAGTAGAAAGAAAGAACAAGACAAGACTTGAGATTTGGCCCAATTGTTACACAGTTGGCCCGAATCTCGGGGGTTACAGCCAGTGGGTGCACTAGCGTGCCCCTACTAGAAGAAAGAGCACAACAAAGTCCCTGCGGCGACGCGAAGCTCCTCCTCCTTGGTAGCAAGCTGCTCCCTGAGCTCCCGATGCTTGCCCAGGAGCCGGTTGTAGGCGGCAACCCAGAAGGCGTTGAGGTGCTAAAGAGAAGACCAAATTCATCACAAGGCCAACATTCCTAAGGTTCGACCCAACTACTACATAGTTGGCCCGAACCTCGGGGGCTATACCCAGTGGGTGCGCTGGCGCGCCCCCACAGAGATGAAATCACAAGAGAACAAGAAGAAAGAAAAACTTACCAAGACGGCACGCTTCAAATCACGCGTCCGCTCCACCTCGGCCTGGGCAAAGGCCTCAAGCCGCTCCGTCCGACCTCAAAGGCGGCGGCTAACGGCGTCCAACGCCTCCTCCTCCTGGGTCTGGGAACCAATGACGGTCGCGCCCCCGCTTTGCGCGGGCTGCGGCACGGCGGCTCGGCGCCCTCCCGGACGGAGCACCAAGGCACGCCCACTGTTGGCCGCCTGCGACGCGGCCAGCACCTCCTCCGACGCCCCTCCCAGCGTCCGAACCTCCTCGGACGCCGGGACGCCTTGCGTCGCCACCTCAGGCACCGCCGCCTGCGGTGCCTCCTCCACAACCGGCGGCGTTTCTGGCACCGCCACCCGCGGTGCCTCCTCCAAAGCAACGCCACCTCCACCGCCATCGACCCCCGCGCGCTCGACCACATCAGCCCGCGGCGGCGTTTCATCCCCCACCTCCACGACCTCCTAGTCAAGGACCACCACCTCAGCCCGGCCTCCGCGGCCGCGCTCCCTCAACGTCGACGGCTCAAAAACCGTTGCCGCCACCACCGTGCCCTCTGGCATCTCGCGCCAGGCCAGCTCCGCGCCGCCTCGCGCCCATGCCGCTGCCGCGTCGGTCCAAGCCCGGACTGACGCTGCCGCGTCGGTCCAAGCCCGGACTGACGCTGCCTCCAACTTTGCCTCGGCCCAGTTCTTGTCCCGCCAGGCCAAGGCCTCGGCGTTGTCCGGGTCCAGGCCGAGGTCTGAGTCGCCTCGTCCCTCCTCCCCGGCCAGACCGGCGAGGTCGGACCGGCTCCTGCGGAATGCGGTCCCCTCCGTGGTCACGGCATCCGCCGCCGCCTTCGCCAGCGTGATTGGCGATCTGAAGAAAAAAAAGGAAGAATAAGCAAGCAAAAGACAAGGCTGGCCCAAGAAATTCAGGCGCAAGCAAGGAGTAAGACTTACCCCGACAAGACCGGGACCGGAGTCGGCTTCGCGCGCCTCTTCTTGGCCGGCCTCCCAGGCTCGGCCGGATCCGCCGTGCGCTTTGGGGCCCGGGGTCGCGGGGCGATGTTGTCCTTTCCGTTCGGACGGCTTGGTGTTGTTGGGAAACGTAGCAGAAATTCAAAATTTTCCTACAAGTCACCAAGATCAATCTTTGGAGTAATCTAGCAACGAGGGAAAGGGGAGTGCATCTACATACCCTTGTAGATCGCTAAGCGGAAGCATTGCAAGAACACGGATGAAGAAGTCGTACTCGTAGCGATTCAAATCGCGGTTGATTCCGATCTAAACGCCGAACCACGGCGCCTCCGCGTTCAACACACATGCAGCACGATGACGTCTCCCACACCTTGATCCAGCAAGGGGAGAAGGAGAGGTTGGGAAGACTCCGTCATACAGCAGCACGACGGCGTGGTGGTGATGGAGGAGCGTGGCACTCCAGCAGGGCTTCGCCAAGCACCGCAAGAGACGAGGAGGGAGAGGGGTAGGGTTGCGCCAAGAGGAAGACGTTCTCATGTCTTTTGCAGCCCCAAATACCTCAAATATATATAGGGGAAGGGGAGGGTCTGCGCCCCCATCTAGGGTTCCCTCCCTAGGGGTGGCGGCAGCCCCAAAACCCATCTAGGGTGCGGCCAAGGGGGGAGGAGAGGGAGCGCACCTAGGGTGGGCCTTAAGGCCCATCTGGACCTAGGGTTTGCCCCCTCCCACTCTCCCTGCGCCTTGGGCCTTGGTGGGGGGGGGGCACCAGCCCACCTGGAGCTGGTCCCCTCCCACACTTGGCCCACGCAGCCTTCTGGGGCCAGTGGCCCCACCTGGTGGACCCCCGGTACCCTCCCGGTGGTCCCGGTACGTTACCAATAGCACCCGAAACTTTTTCGGTCACCAAAATAGGACTTCCCATATATAAATCTTTACCTCCGGACCATTCCGGAACTCCTCATGACGTCCGGCATCTCATCCGGGACTCCGAACAACATTCGGTAACCACGTATATCTATTCCCTATAACCCTAGTGTCATCGAACCTTAAGTGTGTAGACCCTACGGGTTCGGGAATCATGCAGACATGACCGAGACAACTCTCTGGCATTTAACCAACATCGGGATCTGGATACCCATGTTGGCTCCCACATGTTCCACGATGATCTCATTGGATGAACCACGATGTCAAGGATTTAATCAATCCCGTATACAATTCCCTTTGTCTATCGGTATGTTACTTGCCCGAGATTCGATCGTCGGTATCCCGATACCTTGTTCAATCTCATTACCGGCAAGTCTCTTTACTCATTCCGTAACACATCATCCCGCGATCAACTCCTTGATCACATTATGCACATTATGATGATGTCCTACCGAGTGGGCCCAGAGATACCTCTCCGTCACACGGAGTGACAAATCCCAGTCTCGATTCGTGCCAACCCAACAGATACTTTCGGAGATACCCGTAGTGTACCTTTATAGCCACCCAGTTACGTTGTGACGTTTGGTACACCCAAAGCATTCCTACAGTATCCGGGAGTTGCACAATCTCATGGTCTAAGGAAATGATACTTGACATTAGAAAAGCTTTAGCATACGAACTACACGATCTTTGTGCTAGGCTTAGGATTGGGTCTTGTCCATCACATCATTCTCCTAATGATGTGATCCCGTTATCATCGACATCCAATATCCATGGTCAGGAAACTGTAACCATCTATTGATCAACGAGCTAGTCAACTAGAGGCTTACTAGGGACATGGTGTTGTCTATGTACCCACACATGTATCTGAGTTTCCTATCAATACAATTATAGCATGGATAATAAACGATTATCATGAACAAGGAAGTATAATAATAATAACTAATTTATTATTGCCTCAGAGCATATTTCCAACAGTCTCCCACTTGCACTAGAGTCAATAATCTAGTTCACATCGCCATGTGATTAACACTCACAGGTCACATCGCCATGTGACCAACATCCAAGAGTTTACTAGTGTCAATAAACTAGTTCACATCATCATGTGATTAAGACTCAATGAGTTCTGGGGTTTGATCATGTTTTGCTTGTGAGAGAGGTTTTTAGTCAACGGGTCTGCAACATTCAGATCCGTATGTACTTCGCAAATCTCTAGGTCATATTGTAAATGCTGCTTCCACGCTCCACTTGGAGCTATTCCAAATGGTCGCTCACTATACGTATCCGGTTTGCTACTCAGAGTCATTCGGATAGGTGTTAAAGCTTGCATCGACGTAACCCATTATGTCGAACTCTTTATCACCTCCATAATCGAGAAACATGTCCTTATTACTCCAAGGACAATTTTGACCACTGTCCAATGATCCATTCCTGGATCACTCTTGTACCCCCTTGCCAGACTCGTGGCAAGGCACATATCAGGTGCGGTACAAAGCATGACATACTTTATAGAGCCTATGGCTAAGGCATAGGGGGCGACATTCGTCCTTTCTCTTTTTTCTGCCGTGGTCGAGCTTTAAGTCTTAACTTCATACCTTACAACTCAGGCAAGAACTCCTTCTTTGACTGATCCATCTTGAACACCTTCAAGATCATGTCAAGGTATGTGCTCATTTGAAAGTACCATTAAGCGTTTTTGATCTATCCCTATAGATCTTGATGCTCAATGTTCAAGCAGCTTAATCCAGGTTTTCTATTGAAAAACACTTTTCAAATAACCCTATATGCTTTCCAGAAACTCTACATCATTTCTGATCAACAATAGTCAACAACATATACTCATCAGAAATTCTATAGTGCTCCCACTCACTTCCTTGGAAATACAAGTTTCTCATAAACTTTGTATAAACCCAAAATCTTTGATCGTCTTCATCAAAGTGTATATTCCAATTCCGAGATGCTTACTCCAATCCTTAGAAGGATTGCTGGAGCTTTGCATACTTGTTAGCATCTTTCAGGATTGACAAAACCTTCTGGTTGTATCACATACAACCTTTCCTCAAGAAAATCATCGAGGAAACAATGTTTTGGCATCCTATCTGCAAGATTTCATAAATAATGCAGTAACTGCTAATATAATTCCAACAGACTCTTAGCATCGCTACGAGTGAGAAAGTCTCATCGTAGTCAACTCCTTGAACTTGTCAGAAAACATCTTAGCGACAAGTCGAGCTTTCTTAATGGTGACACTTACATAGCAACACCAGATATGTAAGATCCCCGGCATGCAAAGCCACACCAGATAGGACTAGCCACTACATAGCAACACCAGAGGGAAGGAGCAGCCCGAGCCTCGGCCAGCCTCCTTCCTCCTCCAAACAGCTCCAGGAGCGACATTGTACTATCGACCATCCAACTAAACTCGGCAGGACTCTGGGTGTTATCTCTTCGGAGAGCCCCGAACCTGGGTATGTCCGGCATCCCGCGCCCGCGCATATCAACCTCGCCTCCGAAGCCCACCAGCGCCCTCGAGCCTCCTCCTCTCTTTAGCCATCCCTTGGCATCTGCCGTGCGCCCACCACGACATTAAGTAAACCATCCATTTATCTATTTATGTATAAAAAGTAATTGACGGGTTAACCGTAAAAAAGAGAATTAGTCTAGAAATTACCACAAAAAACAGAAACATCTAGCCATCAATTAATTCAAGTAATCAATCATAGCTGATGGATAACCCTACAGTCTCCACCACGTGGAGACATCTAATTCAACATATAATACCCTAGATTAGTTTCTCCTGGCCAACAAAAGGATTCTTCACGTCCTTCTCCCTGCCTCCACCACAAAACAGAGGCCAAAGAGAATTAGTCTAGAAATTACCACAAAAAACAGAAACATCTAGCCATCAATTAATTCAAGTAATCAATCATAGCCGATGGATAACCCTGCAACCCCCACCACGTGGAGACATCTAATTCAACATATAATGCCCTAGATTAGTTTCTCCTGGCCAACAAAAGGATTCGTCACGTCCTCCTCCCTGCCGCCACCACAAAATACAGGCCGGCTTATGGGCACGTGGTGAGAACTAGGTTAATGTTTTTACTGATAATTCAATGCGGGGAACAGAGCAGGCGGCCTCGCTTCGAAGGCGCACAACGAGGATGAGGAGAACGTCTCAGCTGACAATTTTTGGGCCGGCAGCGGTGTGGTTACAGTGCCTCCACGGCAAGAGATGTCTATGGAGAAAGCCACGGCCAAGAATCTCTGGGCAGGGCAGTGCGATTCCAGTGCCTTCTACAATAAGGAGATGGTTGGACGATGAGCACGATGCGAATGCCTAGGCCGCGGAGTTCCAGCATCTTGCGTGACAAGCATACATGGGGTTGCTTCGATTGCACATGAGGATGCCTCAAGCCAGAACTCCTGGACGCGGATGTTGAGGTATGATTCCGTGCAAAAAATATGTATCTAACCCTAAAAATATGTAGTTGGACTTACTTGGACCTGGTACCCCACTACAATATATCTAGGGATGTTCTGCTGCTATAGATCTTAGGATGAAGAAATTAAATTGTGACTTCAAATCTGGCAGCAAGAGGCCATGGCTGAGTGGAGATATGAGCAGTCATCCATGTCTCTCCGTGCCGCCATGGTGATCTGCAGGTCCCCAAGAAGAATTTCTAGGTACTTGAAAGTCAAAACTACTACTGAGTTCTCTCTCAAATTTGCTTTGCTAACTGCCTGGGCGCCGATGTTGAGGTATGGTTCTGTGAAAAAAAATTGTCTCTAACCCTAAAAATATGTAGCTGGACTTATTTGGACCTGGTACATCACTACAATATATATGGGGATATTCTGCTGTTCTAGAACTTGGGCTGAAGAACTTAAATTGCGAATTCAAATCTGGCAGGAAGAGGCCATGGCTGAGCGGAGATATGAGCAGTCGTCCATGTCTGTCTGTGCCGCCATGGTGATCTGCAGGTCACCAAGAAGAATTTCTAGGTACCTTGAAAGTCAAAACTGCTATAGAGTTTTCTCTCAAATTTGCATTGTTAATTAATTACCGTGGAGAGTTCTGGCAAGCCATGAATCCTTGACAGCACCATCGTAGCAGGAACCTGCTAGGACAGTTTTTT
>NC_041391.1:60452052-60453098 GCF_002162155.2 Triticum dicoccoides
GCTTCGAAGGCGCACAACGAGGATGAGGAGAACGTCTCAGCTGACAATTTTTGGGCCGGCAGCGGTGTGGTTACAGTGCCTCCACGGCAAGAGATGTCTATGGAGAAAGCCACGGCCAAGAATCTCTGGGCAGGGCAGTGCGATTCCAGTGCCTTCTACAATAAGGAGATGGTTGGACGATGAGCACGATGTGAATGCCTAGGCCGCGGAGTTCCAGCATCTTGCGTGACAAGCATACATGGGGTTGCTTCGATTGCACATGAGGATGCCTCAAGCCAGAACTCCTGGACGCGGATGTTGAGGTATGATTCCGTGCAAAAAATATGTATCTAACCCTAAAAATATGTAGTTGGACTTACTTGGACCTGGTACCCCACTACAATATATCTAGGGATGTTCTGCTGCTATAGATCTTAGGATGAAGAAATTAAATTGTGACTTCAAATCTGGCAGCAAGAGGCCATGGCTGAGTGGAGATATGAGCAGTCATCCATGTCTCTCCGTGCCACCATGGTGATCTGCAGGTCCCCAAGAAGAATTTCTAGGTACTTGAAAGTCAAAACTACTACTGAGTTCTCTCTCTAATTTGCTTTGCTAACTGCCTGGGCGCCGATGTTGAGGTATGGTTCTGTGAAAAAAAATTGTCTCTAACCCTAAAAATATGTAGCTGGACTTATTTGGACCTGGTACATCACTACAATATATATGGGGATATTCTGCTATTCTAGAACTTGGGCTGAAGAACTTAAATTGCGAATTCAAATCTGGCAGGAAGAGGCCATGGCTGAGCGGAGATATGAGCAGTCGTCCATGTCTGTCTGTGCCGCCATGGTGATCTGCAGGTCACCAAGAAGAATTTCTAGGTACCTTGAAAGTCAAAACTGCTATAGAGTTTTCTCTCAAATTTGCATTGTTAATTAATTACCGTGGAGAGTTCTGGCAAGCCATGAATCCTTGACAGCACCATCGTAGCAGGAACCTGCTAGGACAGTTTTTTTAACGATGATGCCATTTGGATTCAGCATTCCATCGCATTATGCCTACTC
>NC_041391.1:60453156-60454112 GCF_002162155.2 Triticum dicoccoides
AATTAATTCAAGTAATCAATCATAGCCGATGGATAACCCTGCAACCTCCACCACGTGGAGACATCTAATTCAACATATAATGCCCTAGATTAGTTTCTCCTGGCCAACAAAAGGATTCGTCACGTCCTCCTCCCTGCCGCCACCACAAAATACAGGCCGGCTTATGGGCACGTGGTGAGAACTAGGTTAATGTTTTTACTGATAATTCAATGCGGGGAACGGAGCAGGCGGCCTCGCTTCGAAGGCGCACAACGAGGATGAGGAGAACGTCTCAGCTGACAATTTTTGGGCCGGCAGCGGTGTGGTTACAGTGCCTCCACGGCAAGAGATGTCTATGGAGAAAGCCACGGCCAAGAATCTCTGGGCAGGGCAGTGCGATTCCAGTGCCTTCTACAATAAGGAGATGGTTGGACGATGAGCACGATGTGAATGCCTAGGCCGCGGAGTTCCAGCATCTTGCGTGACAAGCATACATGGGGTTGCTTCGATTGCACATGAGGATGCCTCAAGCCAGAACTCCTGGACGCGGATGTTGAGGTATGATTCCGTGCAAAAAATATGTATCTAACCCTAAAAATATGTAGTTGGACTTACTTGGACCTGGTACCCCACTACAATATATCTAGGGATGTTCTGCTGCTATAGATCTTAGGATGAAGAAATTAAATTGTGACTTCAAATCTGGCAGCAAGAGGCCATGGCTGAGTGGAGATATGAGCAGTCATCCATGTCTCTCCGTGCCACCATGGTGATCTGCAGGTCCCCAAGAAGAATTTCTAGGTACTTGAAAGTCAAAACTACTACTGAGTTCTCTCTCTAATTTGCTTTGCTAACTGCCTGGGCGCCGATGTTGAGGTATGGTTCTGTGAAAAAAAATTGTCTCTAACCCTAAAAATATGTAGCTGGACTTATTTGGACCTGGTACATCACTACAATATATATGGGGATATTCTGCT
>NC_041391.1:60454122-60454397 GCF_002162155.2 Triticum dicoccoides
TTCTAGAACTTGGGCTGAAGAACTTAAATTGCGAATTCAAATCTGGCAGGAAGAGGCCATGGCTGAGCGGAGATATGAGCAGTCGTCCATGTCTGTCTGTGCCGCCATGGTGATCTGCAGGTCACCAAGAAGAATTTCTAGGTACCTTGAAAGTCAAAACTGCTATAGAGTTTTCTCTCAAATTTGCATTGTTAATTAATTACCGTGGAGAGTTCTGGCAAGCCATGAATCCTTGACAGCACCATCGTAGCAGGAACCTGCTAGGACAGTTTTTT
>NC_041391.1:60454644-60463695 GCF_002162155.2 Triticum dicoccoides
CAGGCATGTAACAGTAATAATTTAGTATATCTAAACGAGGTGAGTACCGATCCTGTTATAGGTTTTGCCTGCTCATTCTAAATACATAAGGTCCATTCCTCGCTATCTGTCAGCCTTTCTTTCTATTGATGTGCAAACCAACAGGGAGATGTACATGTACTTTATTTATTTATTTCGCGCTCTGTCTTTTCTTACCATCTACTCATATAGTATCCGGATAGGATAGGAACCATTGTTAATTCTAACATGGTCTTTGAGGTAGGAAAACAAGCAGCCCGCCAAGATCCTACGTATATGGTAGTGTGGCAGTCAAGTTGGATTCCTCCAGCCATGAATGGGATGTGTCAATGACTCAATGCTAATGTTTATGGAGATATTCTTTTAAAGACCCTTTCATGTGTTGTATAGGTATTTGCAAAGATTTTACATACTACATCTAAAAAAAAGATGACATATTTCTGGTCGTTCATATGGAATGATGACTGTAAATACTTCTAAAGAAGCTCGCAACATCAAATTTTATTAGCATGTCATGAGGCCTGCATTTGTTTTTAGGGCATTTTAGGTTTTCTAACTGCTGTTATGTTGTTATATATATAGACAAAGAATGGTAAAAGAATGACTATAAGTATATAGTGGGCTGTATAAGTAGGTTTCGAACATAGTTTCCCATATAAAGCCAAAGATCTATGATGTTCAGCATACATGAAGGCAGAGTTTTATTAATGTATCTTCACATTGATGCATAATGTTTGCTCCCTCAACTGGTCGACCAGCCTCTACCCCGTGCATGCACATCAGCATTTTTAGATTTCAAACTTGCTCATATGCATGCAGCCCTGTAGAAAGGAACTAGCTAGCTAGGTACACGATCGATTGTAGACAAAATTTCTTTATTTCTCTCCCAAACATTTGTGTACAATTAGTTATTTGCTTGCAATTACGGGCTCCATCCTTCAACCTATCAGTCTCCAAATATGCCTATCTTCTGCGCGTAGCCTGATTTAGGTTAAACAAATAATATTTTTCTTTCTGTCTTTTATGATAGTACAAATTCCCTGATCATGTGGCTATGAAATATATATAAATAAATGGTACTTTGATTATTTCTTTGATAACATGATATCTCGCGGTCCCTTTCAACTCGGGATTCCCAAGGCTTTCTCTACAAGGTCTTCTCTGCCACTGCTATCTCCTTTCTTGCCGTGCTTCCACATTTTGTGTGGGCGGCACCACGGCTCTGCTAGCTAAACCATGGTTCAAAGTGCAGTGTCCAGCAGGAAGTCCCGAAAAAAATAGAAAGGAGGGCCAACATTTAATCAAGTTCATCTAAGAACTGTCAAATACTTCTTCGCTCCCGATTATGTTGCCAATTACCAAGTTTCTAGCTCTGATTTATATTCCGTATTTATTATCTACCTTTTGTGTTCAATACTGCGAGTTCTTGATCACGTACAAAGTTTACAGGACCAAGGAGCCAACAACAGGTGTAATTGTAATTTACAGGTCTTTTTTAGTTAACATGTTTACAGACTTTATTTATCTCCTAATTGCAGGTATACTATCACACATAAGCTTTCAACTATGCGCTGCGTCATTCATTATTTTTACAGTAGTGGGAATCTAGGGGTTCAGTTAGCAACATAGTTATCTTAGTAAATAGTAACATACCAACATAATAATGCTCTCTACATGATTTCATTGTGATGTCAGAGATACTAGAAGAAGTATTAGATCGACTTCATATATGAATATTTCTGGTAATTATTTGTGTAGCTAAACTCCAAAATATTAAGCTAGGCAATAGCTCAAGACTTGGCCATCGGATGTTTCTCCACCTATTTTTACATCTACTTGTGGATCTCAAAAATATCACACTGTCTGATGTTTCATTGCATGTCCATATAAGTCACACGTAGTTTGCATCACTAGCAAACTAATTATTTCTGAATTATTGCTTTATGTTCGGATTAAATTGCCATCCCTTGGTATGTTCCCTTAGGAATTTTCTGTTTACATTTTGTATCCAGAATCATATCAAAATTTGTGTAGTAATCAGAATTATTGTGAGGTACAATCTTTCTGTAGAAATGTCAAAGTTCGTATCTGTTCCAGTTTTGAAACTTACTTGCAACCAAAGGGTACTTCACCAAAAAAAACATCTTTCTGTAGGTAAGTGTAGATGCATGGTAGAACAGATGGTATTCAGATATTGATTGGAGGTTGGTTACATTCTTACTAAGCATATTGATATATAATGCTGAAAATACAACTAAACTTTGGACTACGCTCTCATCAACAACTTTGGTTGTATTACAAAGATCATGCCCGCAAGTGCGCGGATCTTTGTTTATAGAATAGTAGATGGCACAACATGATAATGTAATTCATTAGACATAAATTTTCCCAGTATATTAACAAAAACTGTAGACATATGTATATATCCTATACAATATATATTTATTTTTCATAAATAATAGTTCCTTGAGAGATGCGAACACGTGTAAATTTTTGCAACTTCATGTTTTCCATCCATTGCACCATGTAGACCTTATTCTACTACTTACATGGAACCAAAATATAACATAGAGAAACCGACAACAATAGCAACTCATATATAGAATAATGTCAAACAACTATATACCAATATAATGCTATATTAAAAATAGAGACAAATAATGATGCTACCAATATTTCTTTACACAATCAAATAATAAGATGTCATTATTAAACTGTCTAAAGGTCTAGCCCGCACATCTGGCGGGCCACTTTGCTAGTTATTTTTAACAATCTCACATCTTTCATGGATACACTCACCCAATCCACGTCTACAAGCATAGCATAGCAATATAAGCAAACACAGAAGCAACTCACAAAGGTTTGATAATAAAACAGGTAATAGGTTCTACCTCACCTACTTCCCAAAACTCACATATTAATCACATCATAACCATGCAATTGTTTGAGAATTGATCTAATGCAATAAAACTAGGTAGTAAAGAGGTATGATCAAAGTATTACTTGCCTTGCTGATGATCCGTAAAACCTAGAGATTCAAAGTAGCAAGCGGCGCACTCTGGGTACTCTATCACAAACAAACAAGCATACAATAAGCACTCATCTAATGCAGAGGTAAACTCAAATAAGAGATCTAACTAGAAAGTTTAACTTAAGACCTCCGGTTTGCAAAAAGAATCAAATCAAACGAAGCAACGAAAGTCAAACGGCTAAAGAAACAAACTTTGTTTACTAATCTGGACCTAGGTCAAATTTTTACTGTAGCAAAAACTTGTTTGAGCTGGTTAAATGGAAAGAGGGTTTCGAGATGAAACTCTAGGCGCTTGAATCGCCTGATTCCGATAAACGAGCGAAAAGTTAAACTAAAGCGAAAATCGGATCAGAAATCGCGATCAGAAATAATCATGAAAAATCCGATAAAAAGAAAAAAAACGGACGAACAGGCTAACGAACGAACGTTTGCTGTCTGCGGCTAAACGACAAAAACCGTTCGCTAAAATGAACGTATGGACGAACGTCCGCTAAATAAACTAAACCGTAAAAAAATAAAACTGATCTATTAAAAAAATAAACCGGGGTTCTAAATAAAAACCGACGGTTTTCTCTCGAAAACCACGGCGGCGGCGGCGGCTACCTCCGGCGGGTCCGGCAAACGAGGTGGCGGGCTCCGGCGGCGGCGGGGTGCGGGACGGCGGCGGCGGGCGGCGGAATCCAGCGGCGGCTGCGTCGGGCGCGGGCGGCGGCGAGGCTCGGGAGCGGCTAGGGTTTCGGGGGGCTGGCGGCTCGGGCTCCCCCGGCTTATAAGGCCGGCCGGGCCTAGAGTCCCAGGCGGACACGGCCCGGTAGGTCGGTTAGCTTTTTTTTAAGAAAACATTACGTGCAGAAAAACAATTAAAAGAAATACTAATCGGACTCCAAAAAGCCCGAAATAAATTTTCCCCGGCTTCTAAAATCAAGAGAGACAAGATGAACATTTATTTGGGGCCTAAATGCAATTTTTAAAACGCGCATTTTTCCTAAATTCAAATAAAATAGCGAAAAACTCCGAAATAAAATCTTATTTGATTTTTTATTAAATCCTCAATATTTCTTTATTTTAGGAAAGTCATTTTATTCCCTCTTTCATATTTTTATAATAGAAATAATTGAAGATAAAATAAATAAAATCAAATGATCTTATTTTCAAAATTTGAGAAAACTCAAATATGAAAAATACGAAATCCCCAACTCTCTTCATGGGTCCTTGAGTTGCGTAGAATTTCTAGGATCGAGCCAAAATGCAATATAATATGATATGAAATGATGATCTAATGTATAACATTTCAAATTGAAAATTTGGGATGTTACACAAACCATAATTCATACGGTGTCGTCTCAACGAATTTCGACAGAGCCCTATTTAAAGTGAATGCGGTAGTCTCTAAAGCATAGCCCCAAAATGAGAGCGGTAGATCGGTAAGAAAGATCATAGATCGCACCATATCCAATAGAGTGCGATTACGACATTCAGACACACCATTACGCTGATGTGTTCCAGGCGGCGTGAGTTGTGAAACGATTCCACATTTTCTTAAGTGTGTGCCAAATTCGTGACTTAAATATTCCCCTCCACGATCTGATCGTAAGAACTTTATTTTCCTGTCACGTTGATTTTCAACCTCACTCTAAAATTCCTTGAACTTTTCAAATGTCTCAGACTTGTGTTTCATTAAGTAGACATACCCATATCTACTTAAGTCATCAGTGAGGGTGAGAACATAACGGTAGCCACCGCGAGCCTCGACGCTCATTGGATCGCACACATCAGTATGTATGATTTCCAATAAGTTGGTTGCTCGCTCCATTGTTCCGGAGAACAGTCTTGGTCATTTTGCCCATGAGGCATGGTTCGCACGTGTCAAATGATTCATAATCAAGAGATTCCAAAAGTCCATCTGCATGGAGCTTCTTCATGCATTTGACATCAATGTGACCAAGGCGGCAGTGCCACAAGTATGTGGGACTATCATTATCAACCTTACATCTTTTGGTATTCACACTATGAATATGTGTAACATTATGTTCGAGATTCATTAAGAATAAACCATTGACCAGCGGGGCATGACCATAAAACATATCTCTCATATAAATAGAACAACCATTATTCTCGGATTTAAATGAGTAGCCATCTCGTGTTAAACGAGATTCAGATATAATGTTCATGCTCAAAGCTGGCACTAAATAACAATTATTGAGGTTTATAACTAATCTCGTAGGTAAATGTAGAGATAGCGTGCCGACGGCGATCACATCGACCTTGGAACCATTCGCGACGCGCATCGTCACCTCGTCCTTCGCCAGTCTCCACTTATTCCACAGCTCCTATTTTGAGTTACAAATATGAGCAACCGCACCGGTATCAAATACCCAGGAGCTAGTACGAGTACTGGTAAGGTACACATCAATAACATGTATATCACATATACCTTTGGTGTTGCCGGCCTTCTTGTTCGCTAAGTACTTGGAGCAGTTCTGCTTCCAGTGATCATTTCCCTTGCAATAAAAACACTCAGTCTCAGGCTTGGGTCCATTCTTTGGCTTCTTTTCGATAGCTTGCTTACCGGGCGCGGCAACTCCCTTGTCGTCTTTCTTGAAGCCTTTTTTACCCTTGCCTTTCTTGAACTTAGTGGTTTTATTCACCATCAACACTTGATGTTCCTTTTTGATTTCCACCTCCACTGATTACAGCATCGAATATACCTCAGGAATGGTTTTCTCCATCCCCTGCATATTGAAGTTCATCACAAAGCTCTAGTAGCTCGGTGGGAGCAACTGAAGAATTCTGTCAACGACCGCGTCATCCGGGAGATTAATTTCCAGCTGGGACAAGCGGTTGTGCAATCCAGACATTTTGAGGATGTGTTCACTGATGGAACTATTCTCCTCCATCTTACAACTGTAGAACTTGTCGGAGACTTCGTATCTCTCGACCCGGGCATGAGCTTGGAAAATCATTTTCAGCTCTTGGAACATCTCATATGCTCCGTGCTGCTCGAGACGCTTTTGGAGCCCCGGTTCTAAGTTGTAAAGCATGCTGCACTGAACCAGGAAGTAATCATCAACACGCGACTGCCAGGCATTCATAAGGTCTTGGTTCGCTGGGACAGGTGCTTCACCTAGCAGTGCTTCAAGGACATATGCTTTCTTGCAGCTATGAGGATGTTCCTCAAATTCCGGACCCAGTCTGTATAGTTGCTATCATCGTCTTTCAGCTTGGTTTTTTCTAGGGACGCGTTGAAGTTGAGGACAACATTAGCGTGGGCCATTTGATCTACAAGACATATTGTAATGATTTTTAGACTAAGTTCATGACAATTAAGTTCATTTAATCAAATTATGTAATGAATTCCCACTCAGATAGACATCTATCTATCTGTCTATCTATCTATATATCTATCTATCTATCTATCTATACCTATACTAATTACAGACTCCCAAGAAATTAGCACGTTAATTAGAAATTAGGAATCGTTAATCTGGTGGGACCGAATTATTACGGTGGAGATTAACCTCGGTTAAAAATTAGCCTCTCTTTTTTTTGAGAGAATCCTTCATCCTCTCATGAAGTCATGTATCGTGCAATGAACAAAAAGAGAACCGGCCTCCACGTTGTCTAAAAAACCAATCTACTCCACGTTCCATTCAAAAAAATATTCTATCAACTCCACGTATCTTCCTCTCACTTGAAAAAACAACCTGAAGGAATTGTACCCTAAGAAATCTCTCCTATCTCTCCTCCTCCCCGATGGAAAGCAAATCAAGGTCTCTCACAGATTCAAACAAGCAGTTGGAGAATTAATCTGGTGTGCTCACGCCATGTAATTTATCCTATCTCTCGCCTCTACCCCCTCCCAATGGAAAATCAATGCATGTGTCTCTCAAATTGGAGCAACCATGTTGTGGAATAGATCAGATGCGCTCACAGAGCTAATCACATTACAATCGCTGATCCACTCCCGGAATTGATCCAACTGAATCGTACCATCAGATCAGGTGTGCTCAGTTTTCCTAATCATGTTTCTCTCCAAACTTGGAATCTCACTTGCCATGTACAGCAATCCATTATCCGATCCACTCCTGGAATTGATCCAACTGAATCGTACCATCAGATCAGGTGTGCTCGGTTTTCCTAATCTTGTTTCTCTCCAATCTTGGAATCTCACTTGCCATGTACAGCAATCCAATATCTATAGGTACATGATTTTTATCGTGTTTTTCATTTAGAATGTACTAGCCAACAGTCTGACGTGTATATTCTGTACATGTATTTATGTCATCATGGTCAATTTAACAGGTGCGATCCAATCAAGCATGCATGTCGGGCTCTCCTGGAGTACTAATCATGTTCGACTTCGACCTTTAAATCCCTGGTCCCAAATTCTGAAATCTGACAACAAATATACTCCATAGGACGTGATTTAGCAGAAGGAGACATATGGCCAGCCTCTTAATCCTCTGTACGTAAAGGCAATTTTCTTATCAGCTTAATTTATTCCGCTAAAACTATCTGATCCATGCGGCCCCAGAAAATGCGGTGGTGAGATCTAACGTCTCCATAACTTAACAGTAGTATTCTTAGTCTCTTTCCCTGTTAGGTGAAATAACCTTGGTATTTTGGAAGATTTATCAATCTGGTGTGAGGTACAGCTAGGCTATGCAAATCTGGGATTGCGATCAATAACTAAATTGCATGGTTATTAATGCACTATATCTTCTACGTTAGACTATCGGCACCGCAACTCACACTCCAAACCCTATTCGAGTTCATCTCCTCACTGAGCCTCTAATAAGTATGCTTTTCCTATGTCTATTTTTCAGAACTTATCTTCTTTGTCAGGACTACACGTTTTCGGCACTGGAGGAGAACCAGCTAGGTGGTCTGGGTCGCCTAAAGGGGCACTCTGTAGTACATTTTTATTAAACTACATACATGAACCGCAGATGAGTCAGTTTACATTGATTTTTTATATGAAGCTTTACACACATGTCTTCCCATGTGACCCTTTGTTAGACATGATAATTAGTTGATGATTACTATCGAGAGAAATTCTTATGTTGCATGTATTTCTTCCAAGGAAACGATAATGGTTGGATTATCTTTGTGGTACCATTGTATATATATTTCATAATTCCGTCTCTCAGGATTAAAAAAGGTAAAGACATTTAAGTTTTACAAACTTACCAAATTTCGCTGAGTGATTTCTAATAGTGTATAATATTCCTTGGTAGATATGCACTAAGATTATCAAACTGTTGCCCATGCAAAAACTAAGCAAGATGTAGGATGTGCTTAGTATACAGGTTCTGCTTACAATGCGTACATTTATTCTCACTGGGGCCCCTAATAACTATGCTTGATTCATAATGTATCGTCAAGCAAAACTAGCATTTGCTGTGTCTATCTTTCAGCACTTCTCTTCTCTGTATCTGACTATATTTTTTGGAGAGTGGTGGAGAACCAGCAAAGTGTTCTGCATCACCTAAAGTGGAACCCTGCATGTACGAGATAGGTAAATTTTGAGACTGACGGCAATCGATCTAAGGTGCACGCATGCATATATGGGCTGAAGGTTATAGTTACAGCTCAAAGCATGAAGGTCAGTTCACATTTTCGTTCATTATATTTTATTCAGAATGCAGAGAACCTGTGTACTTTTGCGAAGTGAATGGATTTCCAATCGAGTGTTCCGTTGGAGGCGACCCGTGGCGACTCGGGCGGCGACTTTGACCTCCGTCGCGCTTCCGGCGCGGAGGCGGCCTGGGTCCTGGTCCGACGGGGCCCCTGCGGCGCCCTGGCGCCCGCCGCCCTGGCGTGCCCTCCTGGGGAAGGACAGGCGAGCTGCGGTGGCCGTTTCTGGGCCCTGTCGGGGGTCGAGTCCGACGACGAGGACGGGATCTCCTCCCCGGGGTTTACCCCCCCCCCCCCTCCGGCGGGGGCGTCTTTTGGTGAGTATGTGCTCGCGGTGGCTCGCGGCGGGGCTGGTCGGGGTGACC
>NC_041391.1:60464130-60465781 GCF_002162155.2 Triticum dicoccoides
GGTCCGCTGCTGGAGGCCGGAGGCCTCTTCCTCGCGCGCTCCGGGGGCCGATCTGGTGCGCCCGCACTCCCCTAGGTGCTCGGGGCCCGCGGCGACACCGGTGTCGACGGAGGATTGGCCTGCCCTTCCCCCCTGCCTTCGACGGAGCCGTCGGGGCCTGTGGCGGCGCGGGCGGCGGCGGTGGCGCCGGCGGTGGGTACGTCGCTAGGGTTGCTGACGCCTGCCCTGCCCCTGGGCCGGCCCCGCTCGGCCCGCTGTCTGTCGTGCCCCTTGGTGCGGCCCAAGGCCTTGGACCTGGACCGCGTGGCCCACCGGCTCGGCCTGGCAAGGGGGGGGGGGCGGGAGCCTGCTAGCCATTGCTTTATATGGCTGTGCAGGGGGTGCCGCGACCCCTCGCTAGGGTTTCCGGCTCGACAAAGTGAGTTGCGGCGCCACCGTCTCCCCATCAGATCCCTCATCCCCATTCCTCCCCCCATCCCTCTCTCGCGGTCCTTTGCCGAGGCGGCGGCCATGGGCGACCACCGTGCTGACAAGCGCCCAATGGAGCCCCCGCGCCCGGAGGAGGAGTGGCGGCGTGAGAAGGCCCTCCGGGAGCAGGCGAAGCGCAGCCAGCGGGCCAAGGGGGCGGGGCGCGCAGACGGCGGCGGTGGTTCCTCCCACGGTCAGGGCGGCGGATCTGGGCGCGAGCATGGTGGTTTCCAGGGCCAGGACTTTGGATCTGGCTTCCAAGGGCGTGAGGGGGATTGGGGTCCTCCTCCTCCATGGTGGGGCCAACAAGAACAGAAGAAGAAGCGCAAGCATGGCTCTCGGCGGCGTGAACTGGAGCGCAAGACACAGGATCTCCCCCCCCCCCTCTAGCGATGGCCATGGCGACCCGCTGGCGAAGAAGGCGCGGGCTGGGGCTGCTCCGCTCGTAGGGGCTGCGGTCGATGCGCCACGGGGCTCGGCGGCCGCCCCCATTCCGGTCGAGGAGGAGGGAGGAGAATGTTTCAAATGTGGCCGGACCGGTCATTTCCAGGCCAAGTGTACCTTCCTCCCACTCTGTGTGATCTGCAAGTTGGAGGGCCATGCGTCGGCCTACTGTCCCTCGCGGGGTAAGCAGCCGCTCCTCCAGATCATGGGCAGCGCTATCCCGGGCGAGGGCTTTTTCTATATGGAGTTTGAGGAGGACTCGCAGGTCGTCGCAGAGGCCTCGGAGGTTGTCAATGGTGCCATCCTCTCAGCGGAGCCAGGGAGGCTCTCGTTGGGTGTGCTCAAACAGGAACTCAAGCACATGGTGGCGGGAGATTGGGATTGGCAGATTGAACAAGTGGGCGACAATGACTTTGCGGTGGTGTTCCCGTCTGCTGATCTGCTGCACATGGCCAAGACAAGTGGTAAACTTTTCCTCTCCATCCATGACATTACGGTTTTGGTGCGTGACTCGATCCAGGAAGCGATTACCCCCCCCCCCCCTCTACATGCCTGAGGTGTGGCTTCGCCTCCATGGCATCCCCAAGAAGCACCGCCGTGCTGATCGTCTGATGGAGGGGCTCAAGATGCTGGGAAGGCCGATCGTGGTGGATGATCGTTCCCTTATCCGGATGGGACCGGTGAGGATGAAGTTTGGTGTTCGTGCTCCTGACAAGATGAACGGGTTTGTGCAAGTGTG
>NC_041391.1:60465977-60509106 GCF_002162155.2 Triticum dicoccoides
GAGGGGCTCAAGATGCTGGGAAGGCCGATCGTGGTGGATGATCGTTCCCTTATCCGGGTGGGACCGGTGAGGATGAAGTTTGGTGTTCGTGCTCCTGACAAGATGAACGGGTTTGTGCAAGTGTGGTTCAATCATGAGGGTTATGACATCCGGGTGGAGGTGGAGAAACTGCCTACGCGCCCTGGGGATGGACCGGCGGCGCCTGGTCCCAACAACAACCCCCCACACCCGGGAGACAAGAATGGCGGCCCGCCTGGTTCAGGGACCGGCGGGTCTGCCGGCCCGCAGGGGCCTGACCGTGGGGCCAAGGGTGGCCTTTCCACTGGTGGATCGGGTCGCGCTATGGACGTGGACATGGCCGGCCAGGATGCAGAGCCTGAGGACAGTCTGCCCGATACGTCGATCGACACCGAGACTTGGAATCAGCTGGGCATTCAAGAGCTGGCGCTGGACGAGGGGAAGGAGCCCGCGTTGCCGGGGGCCCTGGCGACTGCGGACACGGCTGGGAGCAGCCCACCCCCGTCCCGCGCCTTGGTGGGGGCTTTCAACTTGGTGGGCTCGGCGCAGCTGCCTGCGGTCGACCGTCTGGCGCTGACTAACAGGCCTGCCTCCCCTCGTCTGCCGGGTTCGGACTCGGGCGTGGTGCTCAATGAGCCAGCTGTTGTCACCCCGCTGTCCAGCCGCCGCAGCTCGGGGGGATCTGGTCATGCGCCCAAAAAGTCGGCCGGGCGGAAACCTACTGCCAAGCTCGCCACGCTCGCGCTCCCGTCCCCGGTGGCGCCGGCCGTGGTGGATCTTCAGGCTGCATTGGGCTCTGTGGGCACGGCGGCCAAGGCGCGCCGCTCTCGGGCGTCCCCGGTTCCTCAGCGCGCGCCCAGCGCTCGGGCCAAAGCGGCGCTGGGTGACCTATCTTCCCTGGAGAGCGCGCAACTCCGCCTGGCTGATAAGAACATGGAAATCTCAGGTAATCCACCCCCTCCTTTAAGATTCTGAACGCGTTAACCGATCCTCAAATTGCTTCGATCTTAGACGATAGCGGTTTCGACTTAGGCGAGGACCGTGGGGAGCTTGTGTCCCTTATTCGTGCTCGTGAGGAGGCCCAAGCGGCTCTGGCCGAAGCCGCTGCGGCGGCTAAGGCCAGGGAAGACGCGGGCACGTCGGTGGAGAACCCCGCCCCCCTCGTGTCTGCGGATTCCCCCACCCTGCTCCTGTCGGAGGGTGCTGCTGCAACCAGGGAGATTGCTGCAGCGCCTACGACTAGCCGTGCCCTGGCTAAGAAACGAGTGGCAAAACCGGTGACCTCCAGGGGGGTTCGCCTTCGCAATCGTATCATCTGATGCGTTACATATTCTGGAATATTCGGGGCTGCGGGCACTCGGGCCGTCGCACACAACTTAGGGAGTATATTGCTCGCGAACACATTGACGTCGTAGCTCTCCAAGAGACTATCAAAGTAGACTTTACTTATCGGGATCTCTCGGCTTACGATCCTCTTCACCGGTTCGTGTGGGGTTGGGTACCTTCCGCGGGTCATTCGGGCGGTCTTCTTCTGGGATGTAATTCTGATGTGTGTGACATTGTAACCTGGGACGTTGGTTCTTTTTTCATTGCTGTAACGATTAAGCATAGAACCTCGCTCGCCACCTGGGCGATTGTTTGTGTCTACGGTCCGGCCGATCACTCGCGGTCGGCCGATTTCTTGCGCGAAATTCAAGCCTTGGTTGGGGCCAAGCAAGCTGCTAACATTCCAATTGTCCTTGGGGGCGACTTTAACCTCATCCGGTCGAGTGCAGACAAGAACAATGACAACATAGACTGGAATAGGATCTCCCTTTTCAACAACGCCATTGCGGCCTGCGCCTTACGTGAGCTCGCTCGGACTGGGGCCAGGTATACGTGGACCAACAAACAACTCAATCCGATCCGTAGTGTCCTCGACCGTGTGTTTGTCTCGTCTGACTGGGAAATAATCTTTCCCATGTGCACCCTGGTCGCGGAAACCCGCATCGGTTCTGACCACGTGCCGTTGATCTTGTCCTCTGGGGAGGACAGGATCACGCGTAGCAAGCGGTTCTACTTCGAATCAGGGTGGTTTGCGGTAGAGGGTTTCATCCCTTTGCTTCTCGCTCGTTGGGAGCGTGCCAAAACTTCGAGGGGCTGTTCCAGGGGTCCCTTGGGCACTTGGATCTCGGCAGCCGGCGCCCTGCGTGGTCTCCTCCGTGGGTGGGGAGCAAATCACGGCAGCGAGGCAAAGCGAGCTAGGGAAGCTCTACTCGAAGAAATTAAAGCTCTCGACATTCAGGCAGACACCAGACCCTTTTCAGAGGCTGAGTGGGCTAGCCGTTATGCCTTAGAGAACCAAGTCTTGGCCATCCTCAGGGAAGAAGAGGAATATTGGCGCCGTCGGGGTGGTGTCAAGTGGGTCACCAAGGGGGATGCGAACACCGGCTACTTTCACGCCTTTGCCAATGGCCGTAAATGGAAATGCACAATCTCGCGACTGCAATCGGACCAGGGGGTTCTGGTTAGCCAGGCTGAGATCTCGAGACACATCTACGATTTCTTCCTCTCTCTCCTGGGTACGGCAGAGGGGAAGGGCCTGCGCTTGCGTGACGACTTCTGGGGAGAAGAATCACGGGTCTCTCAGGCCGAAAACGACGGGCTCGCTTTAACTTTTTCCACTCAGGAGATTGATGAAGCGCTTAGCTCGATGAAAACTGAAACCGCGCCTAGGCCGGACGGATGGCCGGTGATTTTCTTCCGACGGTTTTGGCCGGCGCTTAAGGACACGTTCTACGATATCATTAATGGTTTTGCACTAGGTACGGTTGACATTTCGCGCCTTAACTACGGCGTCATCAGTCTCATTCCCAAAGTAAAGGGGGCCGATACGATTAAGCAATACCGTCCTATAACTCTTATCAACGTCCCCTTCAAGATCTGCTCCAAGGCTTACACCACACGGCTGGCAACGGTCGCCCAACGTGTGATCGACCGCAGCCAGTCCGGCTTCCTCAAAGGCCGTAACATCCTGGAAGGCCCGGTGGTCTTGCAGGAGATTGTTCACGAACTTAAACGCACACGCCATCCGGCCGTGCTTTTTAAGCTGGACTTCGAGAAAGCTTACGACCGAGTGAACTGGGAGTTCATTCGAGAAGTTCTCACTCGGAAGGGATTCGAGTCGGGATTCATCCACCGCACTATGCAGCTGGTCTCGGGAGGCCAGACAGCGGTATCTATTAACGGAGAAATTGGGAATTTCTTCCGTAACAAACGTGGGCTCAGACAAGGTGACCCCTCCTCGCCTCTCATCTTCAATTTTGTCTCTGATGCCCTCTCGACCATGGTTCACAAGGCCAAGGCCGCGGGCCACGTCTGGGGCGTGGTCCCACACCTGTGCCCCGGCGGGATCACCCACCTCCAATACGCGGATGACACCCTGCTCCTTTTCGAACCTGACGATATTAGTATAGCCTCGAGCAAGCTCATCCTCCTCGCTTTTGAGATCATATCTGGCCTGAAGATTAACTTTGCTAAAAGCGAGGTGATCGCCATAGGGATGGACGATCACCAGGCCACCCGCATTGCCAACCTACTTAATTGCAAACTAGGGAGTTTTCCATTTAAGTACTTAGGGCTCCCCATCTCGGACAAACACATCTCAATCCTCGAATGGGAACCCTTATATGGCAAGGTGGCGAATCGGGTTAGCCCCTGGCGTGGCAGGTTTCTTTCCTCTGCGGCTAGGCTGATTCTGACTAATTCCAGTCTGTCTTCCCTGCCCCTATTTACTATGGGCATGTTCCTGTTGGCCGACGGTGTTCATGCCAAACTGGACACACCCAGGTCTAAGTTCTTTTGGGAAGGAACTGGGACCAAGAAGAAATACCACCTTATCAAGTGGGTGGCGCTTTGCCGCCCCAAGAAATTTGGTGGTCTCAGGATCCTGAACTCCAAACTTATGAATGTGGCGCTCCTTGCCAAGTGGATCTGGAAACTTTCCCAAAACGAGCAAGGGCTCTGGGCTGAAATCCTCCGGGCCAAATACTTTCCGGACGGAATTTTTTTTGCCTCAAAGGCGAAGGGATCGTCTTTTTGGAACGACATCCAGGCTGTTAAGCCTGCCTTCACTCTTGGAGCCAAGTTCAATGTTAATAATGGGGCTTCTACGCGGTTTTGGCTCGACCACTGGCTTGGTCCGGAGCCCCTCTGGCAGAGCCATTTTGCCATCTACCAACTGGCTACCAACGTTGACATTATGGTGGCCGATGCGCTTAGATGTAACCCTCCCGCCATCTCCTTCAAAAGGCCACTCCTCACTCATGAACGCGCCAGCTGGGATGGGCTCCTAGCTAAGGTGCAAGGCTTCACTCTTCTCCCCGAGAAGGACACGGTCTCTTGGTCCCTCACGAACTCTGGGAAGTTCTCGGTCCAATCCCTCTACAACAAGATGACCGAAGGACCGTCACTAGACATAGCTAGGGGGCTATGGAAAGCGGCCATCCCTCTGAAGATCAAAATTTTCCTTTGGCAACTCTTCCGAGATCGCCTTCCTTCTTCCAACAACATTGCCATTAGACATGGCCCTTCGGATGGTACTTGCACGCTCTGCGGTCAGCATGAAGATGCCAACCATATCTTTTTCAAGTGCCACCTGGCCCGTTTCGCTTGGAGTGCCGTCCGTTCGGCTTTCGACCAAACCTGGAACCCCAACTCGACGTCGGACCTGCGTAGGCTCCTTCTTGCATATAGGGGCAGTTTCGATCGTGTATTGTGGCGATGCGTAGGGGCGCTGTGCTGGTCTCTTTGGACCATTCGCAATAAGATGACGATCGAACACAAGTTCCCTAACCACCCTGCTGACATTATTTTCAAATGCCATGTGTTCCTACAGACATGGACTCCGTTGGGGAAACGGCGTGATGCGGATCGGATGCGGGAAGCCATGGAGCGGATCCGCACGATCCAAGTTGAGGCCCGAGCCTAAGTTGATGCTTTTGGAGCTTTTTTGGCTACCCTTTGGCTGGCTGCCTGTCGCACTGCTATTTATGTTATATCTCCTGGCGGCGGTCAGCTGCTTGTCCTTTGTTTTTTGGCTTCGGCCCTTTTAGCTTGTTAAAACTGTTGTCCCTGTTATGTATTGCCTATGGATGCTGCCTGCTGGTGGGCTTTATTAATTTAAAGCCGGACGCATCGTGCGTCTCCGTTCTAAAAAACATGCACACGACTAAGCAAGAACTGTCCAGTTTCTTCATGAAAATTTTGATTTCGGGTAGAAATTTCTATATGTCGTTATCTTTGACTTTTGATGATATTATTTTTAAAATAGCAAGTATGTTGGTTTCAAAAATCTTACTTGGTTGTGGCATACAGCTCAGAAATGACATCTGCAATGTGGATTTAGCCAATGACCAGCAGGTCTCTATTTCCATTGTCTACATGTCTATATCTCAGATACCCAGCAAAAAAACAGGTCTATATCTCAGATACTAGATCATGTTTCTGCCATATATAGATTTATTGAAATTGGTCCATGAATTTCATATTTTTTTGTCGAATATTTATCTCGCATGTAATCAGAAGAAATACCAATATCTTTGCTTACCACATATGTGGCATGACATTCCAATGTCAATGACATATAATTAATGATGTGAGATATTTTGCCTAATTATTATTCCAGTTATATATCTGTTTTTTTATGTTGCAACGATAAGTGTTTTTAAATTTATGTAGGTAATATGGATCTCATACTTTGGACGAAACATTGAAGTTATTAATCCAAGGTGCATTTGATACTATACTTATCAAGTACAGAAGTTTATTCGTTGTTGGAGGAAAGCATCGCAAAGTGATTTGTCTGTAGTTTCTGATATACATTCCACAAAATGATCTACTATAAATATCGTGCACTACTTGCATAAATATGCGGCATAGGTTTTCTTTTGTATTGTTTTTCTTAAAAAGGGCCTTTTTTTTCATGTTGTTCCACAAGTTTTGTTGTTTGAAATTAGAAAATGCTCAATGGAATTGTATATATTGAAATAATGTGGTGCATATGTTGAATCATATATGAAAAGTTTGTTATCATACACGTTTTGCTTCATCAACAATTGCAACAAGATTTCATATTCTTTCGCAGAACAGACGTGAGTCTTCACTTTTGAATGTATGGATTTAATCCGTTTCACTAATGTCTGTGTGTTGTACCTCTCTTTGTGTGACATACGGTTGCGAACTTAGCGAGAAATCAATGTGAACACTATAATGAAAGTGTTCAATTGTAATTTCATACCAACATCTATTTCATTCTTGACACCGCACCGTGCACAAGTTATGAAAAAACTAGTAATTAGATGTCCATACTTATGATTACATTCGCATGTTATTTCTAATAAATTTCTGTAACTTCATTATGATATTTTTATTTTTCATTAGCATCATCATTATTATTTCTTTCTACTATTAATATATGCAGATGCATGATGCTCCATTAGATGATTGTTTTAACATGAGAAACAAACTAACAAAGCCATTAGATTTAATGGTACTCAGAGAGATACTTACATGTGGACTTCTTTTTCTTGCACGTTTGTAAAATTCAAATGAAAAAACGAGAAAATTTATAATTGTATACATTTATGTGTTCTCAAACAGCTAGCCCGGGCATGTGCACGAGTTGACGACTAGTCCCTCTAGTCATCTAAGTGTTACATGATCCGAGTCAACTAGGCCGTGTCCGATCATCACGTGAGACGGACTAGTCAGCATCGGTGAACATCTTCATGTTGATCGTATCTTCTATACGACTCATGTTCGACCTTTCGGTCTCTTGTGTTCCGAGGTCATGTCTGTACATGCTAGGCTCGTCAAGTCAACCTAAGTGTTTTGCATGTGTAAATCTGGCTTACACCCGTTGTATGTGAACATTAGAATCTATCACACCCGATCATCATGTGGTGCTTCGAAACAACGAACTTTCGCAACGGCGCACAGTTAGGGGGAACACTTTCTTGAAATTATTATGAGGGATCATCTTATTTATGCTACCGTCGTTCTAAGCAAATAAGATGCAAAAGCATGATAAACATCACATGCAATCAAATAGTGACATGATATGGCCAATATCATTTTGCTCCTTTCGATCTCCATCTTCGGGGCGCCATGATTATCATCGTCACCGGCATGACACCATGATCTCCATCATCATGATCTCCATCATCGTGTCTTCATGAAGTTGTGTCGCCAACTATTACTTCTACTACTATGGCTAACACTTTAGCAATAAAGTAAAGTAATTACATGGTGTTATTCATTGACACGCAGGTCATACAATAAATTAAGACAACTCCTATGGCTCCTGCCGGTTGTCATACTCATCGACATGCAAGTCATGATTCCTATTACAAAAACATGATCAATCTCATACATCACATATATATCATTCATCACATCCTTCTGGCCATATCATATCACATGGCATATGCTGCAAAAACAAGTTAGACGTCCTCTAATTGTTGCTGCAAGTTTTTACGTGGCTGCTATAGGTTTCTAGCAAGAACGTTTCTTACCTACGCCAAAACCACAACGTGATATGCCAATTGCTATTTACCCTTCATAAGGACCCTTTTCATCAAATCCGATCCGACTAAAGTGAGAGAGACAGACACCCGCTAGCCACCTTATGCAACTAGTGCATGTCAGTCGATGGAACCTATCTCACGTAAGCGTACATGTAAGGTCGGTCCGGGCCGCTTCATCTCACGATGCCGCCGAAACAAGATAAGACTAGTAGTGGCAAGTAAATTGACAAAATCGATGCCCACAACAAACTTGTGTTCTACTCGTGCATAGAAACTACGCATAGACCTAGCTCATGATGCCACTGTTGGGGATCGTTGCAGAAATTAAAAAAATTCTACGCATCACCAAGATCAATCTATGGAGTAACTAGCAACGAGAGAGGGGAGTGCATCTTCATACCCTTGAAGATCATGAGTCGGAAGCGTTGCAAGAACGCGGTTGGAGGAGTCGTACACGTAGCGATTCAGATCGCGGCCGAATCCGATCTAAGCACCGAACAATGGTGCCTCCGCGCTCAACACACGTGCAGCCCGGTGACGTCTCTCGCGCCTTGATCCAGCAAGGAGAAGGGAGGAAGAAGGCTCCAACAATAGCATGACGCGCGTGGTGGTGATGGAGTGGCAGTTCTCTGGTAGGGCTTCACCAAGCTCTTGCAAAGGAGGAGAGGTGTTGGGGAGGGGAGGGGCTGCGCCTTGGATGTGGTGTGCCGACACCACCGGTTCATTTTTTCAACCCTTTGGATAATATGATCACTGCGGCGACATGATTGGTGGCTCTCCCAGTTGAAGGCGACTCTCCAGCGGCGGTTGAGATGCGGAGGGCTAGAGAGCTTCTTCAAACAACATTGGTACAGTAGGAGGCATATTCTTATAGTAGAGAGAGGATTCATTCGACCCCTTGCCCAAGCCGGAGTTATAGCAGACACATAGACTCATCGGCCGTTTCAAGCAATGACCAACGCCATAACCAGCCGCGTGGGCATGACCCGGCGCACGATGGTGCTCATGATTTAGTCGATCAGGAGAGGGCACGTTGAGAAGCTGAGTAGGTGACTCAGTGGGCGGCTCGTAAACATCTTCTGGTTTATCTGACAACTTCGGTGGAAGTAGGCGTGACCTCTAGAACCACGGCGATACCATGTCTAGTGTCGGCTGTACGGAACGAGCGTCTGCCCAAGGATTTCAAAGGACCTTGTAAGGTGCCTAATTACACAGCCAACTTACCCCCAGAGGCGTGGACTGAGAGTTACGAGATGGCCATGGAACTGTTGGAGGTCAGTGATGATGCGTGCACCAAATACTTCACCATGATCCTGGATGGAACGACCCGTACTTGGTTGAAAGGGCTGCCTGCCAATTCCATCGGGTGATGGGACAAGCTAAAAGCCAGTTTATCCAGAACTTTAAAGATACGTGCAAACAGCCCATGTCGATTGTGCATTTGGATGCCTGTGCCCAAGAAGAGGGCGAGTCAACAACCCATTGGATGCGCCGAGTCAAGGCTATCCTGCACTCATCGGATAACATCAATGTCGGCTCTGCAATCCTAATGCTGGAGAAGAATTGTCATTTTTTGCCCCTTAAACAGAAGCTAGGGCGGCTCAAGCACCATTGCAATGATATAGAGGAGGTGATGGTGGCTCTAATTAAGTATGCCGACTCTGATAGTACCAAGTGTTGGAAATATGCCCTAGAGGCAATAATAAAAGCATTATTATTATATTTCTTTGTTCATGATAATTGTCTTTATTCATGCTATAATTGTGTTATCCGGAAATCGTAATACATGTGTGAATAACAGACACCAACATGTCCCTAGTAAGCCTCTAGTTGACTAGCTCGTTGATCAATAGATAGTCATGGTTTCCTGGCTATGGACATTGGATGTCATTGATAACGGGATCACATCATTAGGATAATGATGTGATGGACAAGACCCAATCCTAAACATAGCACAAGATCGTATAGTTCGTTTGCTAGAGTTTTTGCAATGTCAAAGTATCTCTTCCTTCGACCATGAGATCGTATAACTCCTGGATACTGTAGGAGTGCTTTGGGTGTATCAAACGTCACAACGTAACTGGGTGACTATAAAGGTGCACTACAGGTATCTCCGAAAGTATCTATTGTTTTATATGGATCGAGACTGGGATTTGTCACTCCGTATGACGGAGAGATATCACTGGGCCCACTCAGTAATGCATCATCATAATGAGCTCAAAGTGACCAAGTGTTTGGTCACGGGATCATGCATTACGGTACGAGTAAAGTGACTTGCCGGTAACAAGATTGAACGAGGTATTGGGATACCGACGATCGAATCTCGGGCAAGTAACATATCGATTGACAAAGGGAATTGCATACGGGGTTGATTAAATCCTCGACATCGTGGTTCATCCGATGAGATCATCGTGGAGCGTGTGGGAGCCAACATGGGTATCCAGATCCCGCTGTTGGTTATTGACCGGAGAGCGATCTCGGTCATGTCTACATGTCTCCCGAACCCGTAGGGTCTACACACTTAAGGTTCAGTTATGCTAGGGTTGTAGGGATATGTATATGCAGTAACCCGAATGTTGTTCGGAGTCCCGGATGAGATCCCGGACGTCACGAGGAGTTCCGGAATGGTCCGGAGGTAAAGATTTATATATGGGAAGTCCTGTTTCAGGCATCGGGACAAGTTTCGGGGTTATCGGTATTGTACCGGGACCACCGGAGGGGTCCCGGGGGCCCACCGGGTGGGGCCACCCATCCCCGGGGGCCACATGGGCTGTAGGGGGTGCGCCTTGGCCTGCTTGGGCCAAGGGCACCAGCCCCACATAGGCCCATGCGCCTAGGGTTTAAGGGGGAAAGAGTCCTAGGAGGGTAAGGCACCTCCTAGGTGCCTTGGGGGGGAGGGAAACCCCCCTTGGCCGCCGCACCCCCTAGGAGATTGGATCTCCTAGGGCCGGCCACCCCCCTTGGCACCCCTATATATAGTGGGGGAGAGGAGGGACTTCATACCTTGAGTCCTTGGCCTTTGGTTGCCTCCTTCTCCCTCCCCAACACCTCCTCCACCTCCTTATTGCTTAGCGAAGCTCTGCCGGAGTACTGCAGCTCCATCAACACCACGCCGTCGTGCTGCTGCTGGTGCCATCTCCCTCAACCTCTCCTCCCTCCCTTGCTGGATCAAGAAGGAGGAGACGTGGCTGTTTCCGTACGTGTGTTGAACGCGGAGGTGCCGTCCGTTCGGTGCTAGGATCTCCGGTGATTTGGATCACGTCGTGTTCGACTACATCATCCCCGTTCTTTGAACGCTTCCGCTCGCGATCTACAAGGTATGTAGATGCATCTATTCACTCGTTGCTAGATGAACTCCTAGATGATCTTGGTGAAACGAGTAGGAAAATTTTTATTTTCTGCAACGTTCCCCAACAGTGGCATCATGAGCTAGGTCTATGCGTAGTTCTTCTTGCACGAGTAGAACACAATTGGTTGTGGGTGTAGATTTGTCAACTTTCTTGCCGCTACTAGTCTTATCTTGCTTCAGCGGTATTGTGGGATGAAGCGGCCCGGACCAACCTTACACGTACGCTTACGTGAGACCGGTTCCACCGACTAACATGCACAAGTTGCATAAGGTGGCTGGCGGGTGTCTGTCTCTCCCACTTTAGTTGAAGCGGATTCGATGAAAAGGGTCCTTATGAAGGGTAAATAGAAGTTGACAAATCACGTTGTGGTTTCACGTAGGTAAGAAAACGTTCTTGCTAGAACCCTACTTCAGCCACGTAAAACTTGCAAACAACAATTAGAGGACGTCTAACTTGTTTTTGCAGCAAGTGCTTTGTGATATGATATGGCCAAAGTTGTGATGAATGATGAATGATCTATATGTCATGTATGAGATGTTCATGCTATTGTAATAGGAATCACGACTTGCATGTCGATGAGTATGACAACCGGCAGGAGCCATAGGAGTTGTCTTTATTTTTTGTATGACCTGCGTGTCATTAAAGAACGCCATGTAAACTACTTTACTTTATTACTAAACGCGTTAGTCATAGAAGTAGAAGTAGTCGTTGGCGTGACAACTTCATGAAGACACGATGATGGAGATCATGATGATGGAGATCATGATGATGGAGATCATGGTGTCATGCCGGTGACAAGATGATCATGGAGCCCCGAAGATGAAGATCAAAGGAGCTATATGATATTGGCCATATCATGTCACTACTTTATATAATTGCATGTGATGTTTATTATGTTTTATGCATCTTGTTTACTTAGAACGACGGTAGTAAATAAGATGATCCCTTACAAAATTTCAAGAAGTGTTCTCCCCTAACTGTGCACCGTTGCTACAGTTCGTCGTTTCGAAGCACCACGTGATGATCGGGTGTGATAGATTCTTACGTTCACATACAACGGGTGTAAGACAGTTTTACACAGTGAAAACACTTAGGGTTAACTTGACGAGCCTAGCATGTACAGACATGGCCTCGGAACACGGAGACCGAAAGGTCGAACACGAGTCGTATGGAAGATACGATCTACATGAGAATGTTCACCGACGATGACTAGTCCGTCTCACGTGATGATCGGACACGGCCTAGTCGACTCGGATCGTGTAACACTTAGATGACCAAAGGGATGTCAAATCTGAGTGGGAGTTCATTATAATTTGATTAGATTAACTTAATTATCATGAACTTAGTCCAAATTTTTACAATATGTCTTGTAGATCAAATGGCCAACGTAGTCCTCAACTTCAACGCGTTCCTAGAGAAAACCAAGCTGAAAGACGATGGCAGCAACTATACGGACTGGGTCCGGAACCTGAGGATCATCCTCATAGCTGCCAAGAAAGATTATGTCCTACAAGCACCGCTAGGTGATGCACCTGTTCTCCCTGCAGAACAAGACGTTATGAACGCTTGGCAGGCACGTTCTGATGACTACTCCCTCGTTTAGTGCGGCATGCTTTACAGCATAGAGCCGGGGCTCCAAAAGCGTTTTGAGAGACATGGAGCATATGAGATGTTCGAAGAGCTGAAAATGGTTTTCCAAGCTCATGCCCGGGTCGAGAGATATGAAGTCTCTGACAAATTCTTCAGCTGTAAGATGGAGGAAAATAGTTCTGTCAGTGAGCACATACTCACTATGTCTGGGTTACATAACCGCTTGACTCAGCTGGGAGTTAATCTCCCGGATGATGCGGTCATTGACAGAATCCTCCAGTCGCTTCCACCGAGCTACAAGAGCTTTGTGATGAACTTCAATATGCAGGGGATGGAAAAGACCATTCCTGAAGTATTTGCTATGCTGAAATCAGCAGAGGTAGAAGTCAGAAAGGAACATCAAGTGTTGATGGTCAATAAAACCACTAAGTTCAAGAAGGGCAAGGGTAAAAGGAACTTCAAGAAGGACGGCAAGGTAGTTGCCGCGCCCAGCAAGCAAGCTGCCGGGAAGAAGCCAAAGAATGGATCCAAGCCCGAGACTGAGTGTTTTTATTGCAAGGAAAGTGGTCACTGGAAGCGGAACTGCCCCAAATACTTAGCGGACAAGAAGGCCGGCAAAACCAAAGGTATATTTGATATACATGTAATTGATGTGTACCTTACCAGTAATCGTAGTAACTCCTGGGTATTTGATACCGGTGCCGTTGCTCATATTTGTAACACACAACAGGAGCTGCGGAATAAACGGAGACTGGCGAAGGACGAGGTGACGATGCGCGTCGGGAATGGTTCCAAGGTCGATGTGATCGCCGTCGGCACGCTACCTCTACATTTACCTACGGGATTAGTTTTGAACCTCAATAATTGTTATTTTGTGCCAAGTTTGAGCATGAACATTGTATCAGGATCTCGTTTAATTCGAGATGGCTACTCATTTAAATCCGAGAATAATGGTTGTTCTATTTATATGAGAGATATGTTTTATGGTCATGCTCCGATGGTGAATGGTTTATTCATTATGAATCTCGAGCGTAATGCTACACATATTCATAGTGTAAGTACCAAAAGATGTAAGATTGATAGTGATAGTCCCACATACTTGTGGCACTGCCGCCTCGGTCACATAGGTGTCAAACGCATGAAGAAGCTCCATGCTGATGGACTTTTAGAGTCTCTTGATTACGAATCATTTGACACGTGCGAACCATGCCTCATGGGTAAAATGACCAAGACTCCATTCTCAGGAACAATGGAGAGAGCAACCAACTTATTGGAAATCATACATACTGATGTGTGCGGTCCAATGAGTGTTGAGGCTCGCGGTGGCTATCGTTATGTTCTCACCCTCACTGATGACTTGAGTAGATATGGGTATGTCTACTTAATGAAACACAAGTCTGAGACCTTTGAAAAGTTCAAGGAATTTCAGAGTGAAGTTGAGAATCAACGTGACAGGAAAATCAAGTTTCTACGATCAGATCGTGGAGAAGAATACTTGAGTCACGAGTTTGGTACACACTTAAGAAAATGTGGAATAGTTTCACAACTCACGCCGCCTGGAACACCTCAGCGTAATGGTGTGTCCGAACGTCGTAATCGCACTCTATTAGATATGGTGCGATCTATGATGTCTCTTGCCGATTTACCACTATCTTTTTGGGGCTATGCTTTAGAGACTGCCGCATTCACTTTAAATAGGGCCCCGTCGAAATCCGTTGAGACGACACCGTATGAATTATGGTTTGGGAAGAAACCTAAGCTGTCATTTCTAAAAGTTTGGGGATGCGATGCTTATGTCAGGAAACTTCAACCTGAAAAGCTCGAACCCAAATCGGAAAAATGCGTCTTCATAGGATACCCTAAAGAAACTGTTGGGTATATCTTCTACCTCAGATCCGAAGGCAAGATCTTTTTTGCCAAGAATGGGTCCTTTCTGGAGAAAGAGTTTCTCTCGAAAGAAGTAAGTGGGAGGAAAGTAGAGCTTGATGAAGTATTACCTCTTGAAACGGAAAATGGCGCAACTCAAGAAAATGTTCCTGAGGTGCCTGCACCGACTAGAGAGGAAGTTAATGATAATGATCAAGATACTTCTGATCAAGCTCCTACTGAAATTCGAAGGTCCACGAGGACACGTTCCGCACCAGAGTGGTACGGCAACCCTGTCTTGGAAATCATGTTGTTAGACAACGGTGAACCTTCGAACTATGAAGAAGCGATGGCGGGTCCGGATTCCGACAAATGGCTAGAAGCCATGAAATCCGAGATAGGATCCATGTATGAAAACGAAGTATGGACTTTGACTGACTTGCCCGTAGAACGGCGAGCCATAGAAAATAAATGGATCTTTAAGAAGAAGACAGACGCGGATGGTAATGTGACCATCTATAAAGCTCGGCTTGTCGCTAAGGGTTATCGACAAGTTCAAGGGATTGACTATGATGAGAATTTCTCACCGGTAGCGAAGCTGAAGTCCGTCCGAATCATGTTAGCAATTGCCGCATTTTATGATTATGAAATTTGGCAAATGGACGTCAAAACGGCATTCCTTAATGGTTTCCTTAAGGAAGAATTGTATATGATGCAACCGGAAGGTTTTGTCGATCCTAAAAATGCTGACAAGGTGTGCAAGCTCCAACGCTCGATTTATGGGCTGGTGCAAGCATCTCGGAGTTGGAACATTCGTTTTGATGAGATGATCAAAGCGTTTGGGTTTACACAGACTTATGGAGAAGCCTGTGTTTACAAGAAAGTGAGTGGGAGCTCTATAGCATTTCTCATACTATATGTAGATGACATACTTTTGATGGGAAATGATATAGAACTTTTGGACAGCATTAAGGCCTACTTGAATAAGAGTTTTTCAATGAAGGACCTTGGAGAAGCTGCTTATATATTAGGCATCAAGATCTATAGGGATAGATCAAGACGCCTCATAGGTCTTTCACAAAGCACATATCTTGATAAGATTTTGAAGAAGTTCAAAATGGATCAGTCCAAGAAAGGGTTCTTGCCTGTTTTGCAAGGTGTGAAATTGAGCTCAGCTCAATGTCCGACCACGGCAGCAGAGATAGAAGAGATGAGTGTCATCCCCTATGCCTCAGCCATAGATTCTATTATGTATGCCATGCTGTGTACCAGACCTGATGTAAACCTTGCCGTAAGTTTGGTAGGAAGGTACCAAAGTAATCCCGGCAAGGAACACTGGACAGCGGTCAAGAATATCCTGAAGTACCTGAAAAGGACTAAGGAAATGTTTCTCGTTTATGGAGGTGACGAAGAGCTCGTCGTAAAAGGTTACGTCGACGCTAGCTTCGACACAGATCTGGATGACTCTAAGTCACAAACCGGATACGTGTATATTTTGAATGGTGGGGCAGTAAGCTGGTGCAGTTGCAAGCAGAGCGTCGTGGCGGGATCTACATGTGAAGCGGAGTACATGGCAGCCTCGGAGGCAGCACATGAAGCAATATGGGTGAAGGAGTTCATCACCGACCTAGGAGTCATACCCAATGCGTCGGGGCCGATCAAGCTCTTCTGTGACAACACTGGAGCTATTGCACTTGCCAAGGAGCCCAGGTTTCACAAGAAGACAAGGCACATCAAGCGTCGCTTCTACACCATCCGTGAAAATGTTCAAGATGGAGACATAGAGATTTGTAAAGTACATACGGACCTGAATGTAGCAGATCCGTTGACTAAACCTCTCCCAAGAGCAAAACATGATCAACACCAGAATTCCATGGGTGTTCGATTCATCACAATGTAACTAGATTATTGACTCTAGTGCAAGTGGGAGACTGTTGGAAATATGCCCTAGAGGCAATAATAAAAGCATTATTATTATATTTCTTTGTTCATGATAATTGTCTTTATTCATGCTATAATTGTGTTATCCGGAAATCGTAATACATGTGTGAATAACAGACACCAACATGTCCCTAGTAAGCCTCTAGTTGACTAGCTCGTTGATCAATAGATAGTCATGGTTTCCTGGCTATGGACATTGGATGTCATTGATAACGGGATCACATCATTAGGATAATGATGTGATGGACAAGACCCAATCCTAAACATAGCACAAGATCGTATAGTTCGTTTGCTAGAGTTTTGCAATGTCAAAGTATCTCTTCCTTTGACCATGAGATCGTATAACTCCTGGATACCGTAGGAGTGCTTTGGGTGTATCAAACGTCACAACGTAACTGGGTGACTATAAAGGTGCACTACAGGTATCTCCGAAAGTATCTATTGTTTTATATGGATCGAGACTGGGATTTGTCACTCCGTATGACGGAGAGATATCACTGGGCCCACTCAAGTAATGCATCATCATAATGAGCTCAAAGTGACCAAGTGTTTGGTCACAGGATCATGCATTACGGTACGAGTAAAGTGACTTGCCGGTAACAAGATTGAACGAGGTATTGGGATACCGACGATCGAATCTCGGGCAAGTAACATATCGATTGACAAAGGGAATTGCATACTGGGTTGATTAAATCCTCGACATCGTGGTTCATCCGATGAGATCATCGTGGAGCATGTGGGAGCCAACATGGGTATCCAGATCCCGCTGTTGGTTATTGACCGGAGAGCGATCTCGGTCATGTCTACATGTCTCCCGAACCCGTAGGGTCTACACACTTAAGGTTCAGTTACGCTAGGGTTGTAGGGATATGTATATGCAGTAACCCGAATGTTTTTCGGAGTCCCGGATGAGATCCCGGACGTCACGAGGAGTTCCGGAATGGTCCGGAGGTAAAGATTTATATATGGGAAGTCCTGTTTCGGGCATCGGGACAAGTTTCGGGGTTATCGGTATTGTACCGGGACCACCGGAGGGGTCCCGGGGGCCCACCGGGTGGGGCCACCCATCCCCGGGGGCCACATGGGCTGTAGGGGGTGCGCCTTGGCCTGCTTGGGCCAAGGGCACCAGCCCCACATAGGCCCATGCGCCTAGGGTTTAAGGGGGAAAGAGTCCTAGGAGGGTAAGGCACCTCCTAGGTGCCTTGGGGGGGAGGGAAACCCCCCTTGGCCGCCGCACCCCCTAGGAGATTGGATCTCCTAGGGCCGGCCACCCCCCCTTGGCACCCCTATATATAGTGGGGGAGAGGAGGGACTTCATACTTTGAGTCCTTGGCCTTTGGTTGCCTCCTTCTCCCTCCCCAACACCTCCTCCACCTCCTTATTGCTTAGCGAAGCTCTGCCGGAGTACTGCAGCTCCATCAACACCACGCCGTCGTGCTGCTGCTGGTACCATCTCCCTCAACCTCTCCTCCCTCCCTTGCTGGATCAAGAAGGAGGAGACGTGGCTGTTTCCGTACGTGTGTTGAACGCGGAGGTGCCGTCCGTTCGGTGCTAGGATCTCCGGTGATTTGGATCACGTCGTGTTCGACTACATCATCCCCGTTCTTTGAACGCTTCCGCTCGCGATCTACAAGGTATGTAGATGCATCTATTCACTCGTTGCTAGATGAACTCCTAGATGATCTTGGTGAAACGAGTAGGAAAATTTTTATTTTCTGCAACGTTCCCCAACACCAAGGACCCCATGTATGATGATGAAAAGCCGGGAAAGGGAAAGAAGAGTGGCAACACCAAGGGTCAGCAGCATAACCCAGTGAGTCAAGGGGGCAATGGTAAGCGCAAGGCTGATAGTAATTCAGATTTTGTGGCCAATACCAATACGCAGAATAATGGTCAGCATCGTAAGGGGAAGCCACCTCCTCGGATAGGTGGATCAGGTCTCAATATTGAGCAGTTGCTGAATCAACCTTGCCCAAAGCATGGCACGAAGGAAAGGCCATCCAGTAACCTTTGGAAAGATTGTCAAATTATGAGGGAGTTCAAAAATTCTGATTTATTCCAGAATAATCATGGGCTGAGCGGCGGCTCAGGTTCTGGTGGTGGCCGTTCTCATGGCCCGGGTTACGGTGGTGGTGGTTCTAGTTCTGGCTTCCCGGGTCACCAAAACCATCAAGGTAATCAGGGTGGTTACAATCAACAATCCGTCCAGGGGGGTCAGCAGCAGCAGCAGTCTGGATATCAAAGCCATCTGAAGCAGTTGAATAGCGAGAAGTACCACGTCTTCACCACAAGTTTATGCAAGCGGGATCAAAAGCTCCATAAAAGGGCGGTGAACGCCGTTGAGCTGGCAGTTCCCCATTACTTGCGATGGTCTGAGCAACCTATTATGTGGAGTCGAGAGGATCACCCACCCCGGGTTGATACTCCGGGTCACTTGGCCTTGGTGGTGGCGCCTCAAGTTGGTGGATAAAAATTCACTAAGGTACTCATGGATGGGGGTGGAAGTATTAATATCCTTTACTGTGATACTTTCCATCGCATGGGGTTGACTGATAAAAGTCTTAAGCCGTCCAATACTGTTTTCCATGGAGTGGTGCCTGGTAAGTCGGCGCATCCTGTAGGCAAGATCGATCTAGAAGTAGCCTTTGGGGATGAACATGATTCCAGGGCTGAGAGACTAACCTTTGAAGTGGTCAAAATTAGAAGCCCGTATCACGCTCTGTTTGGACGGTCGGCTTATGCCAAGTTCATGGCACGGCCTTGTTATGTTTATCTGCAGCTCAAGATTCCGGGTTACAAGGGGACCATCACTGTGCATGGAAGTCGGAAAATAGCTTTGGAGTGTGAGGAAGGTGACGCTGCTTATGCTGAATCTATCTGTGCAACAGAGGAATTGAAGTTCTACAAAGACAATGTTGATTCGGCGGATATGACATCTTTAAAAAAGCCAACCACAGAGCATGATCTGGTATTGAAGTTTAAGTTGGCCGATGACACTAAGCTAGTTGACTTTGTTCCTGGCGATTCATCCAAGTAGTTCAGTATCAGTGCTAACCTGGATCCTAAATAGGAAAGCCCGCTCATCAAGTTCATCCTTGAGAATCGGGACATCTTTGCATGGAAACCTTCTGATATGACAGGTGTACCGAGGGAATCGCTGAGCACACTCTTAATATTGATCCGAAGTTTAAGCTGGTCAAGAAATTCCTTCGTCGCTTCAATGAGGAGGGGCATAAGGCCATTGGTGAAGAGGTGGCCCGGCTTTTGGCGGCTGGGTTCATTGTCGAAGTCTTTCATCCTGAGTGGTTGGCTAATCCGGTGCTGGTGCTTAAGAAGAATGGCACTTGGCGTATGTGTGTGGACTAATCCGGCTGATCCTTTTGCTCTCCCTCGTATTGATCAAATAATTGATGCTACGACGGGTTGTGAGCGTTTGAGTTTTTTGGATGCTAATTCTGGTTATCATCAGATCAAGATGGCAGTTAAAGACCAGGAGAAGACAACTTTTATCACTCCCTTTGGAGCCTTCTGCTATGTGTCTATGCCTTTTGGGCTCAAGAGTGCCCAGGCGACTTACCAGCGATGTGTGCAGAATTGCCTTCACAGTCAGATTGGGCGCAATGTTCATGCTTATGTGGATGATATTGTGGTGAAATCCAGAGAGAAGGAAACTTTGATAGATGATTTGAAGGAGACCTCAGCAATCTCCGGGTTTACAAGATGATGCTTACCCCGGCCAAGTGCGTTTTCGGTGTGCCAGCAGGCAAGCTCTTGGGTTTTCTGGTTTCTAACAGAGGCATCGAAGCTAACCCAGAGAAGATCAAGGCCATTACCTCTTTGGCAAAGCCGCGTGTATCAATGATGTTCAATGTCTGGCGGGTCGTATTGCTGCCTTAAGCCGGTTCATCAGCCGGTTGGGTGAGAAGGCTATACCACTATACCAGATGATGAAGAAAACATATCACTTTGTCTAGAGTGATGCTGCTAATGACGCGTTTGAAGCTTTGAAAAAAGAGCTAGCTGAGCTGCCAGTCCTCGCCGCTCCTATTGATAAGGAGCCATTGTTATTATATGTGGCTGCTAATGCCCGGGCTGTCAGTGTAGCTATTGTGGTGGAATGGAAGGAAGCAGGCAAGGAATATCTGGTTCAACGGCCGGTTTACTATATCGGTGAAGTGCTTATTGAGTCCAAGCAGAGATATATGCACTGGTAGAAGCTCGTATATGGGGTGTTCATGGCCAGTCGGAAGCTTAAGCAATATTTTCTGGGCCATCCCATCATTGTGGTTAGTTCTGCTCACTTAGGGGATATTATTCAAAACAGACAGCCACATGTCGGGTAGCCAAGTGGGCCATTGAGCTTGGACCTCATGGTTTGAAGTATATGCCTCGCACGACCATCAAGTCTCAAGCACTTGTGGATTTCATTAATGACTGGGCTGAGCTACAGATGCCTGAAGAGAAGCCAGATAACACATATTGGACTATTCACTTTGATGGGTTCAGGCAATTGGAGGGCTCACGGGCTGGAGTTGTCTTAGCTTCCCCTCGAGGTGACAAGTTTTGTTATGTTTTAAGGTTGATGTTTCCCTCTACTAACAATGCAGCTAAGTATGAAGCCTTGCTCCATAGTCTTCGGATGGCTAAAGAGATGAATTTAAGCCGGGTGAGATGCTTCAGTGACTCAGACTTGGTGGCTCAGCAAGTTTCAGGAAAATGGGATTCTAAGGATCCACTCATGGCGGCATATCGCTGCGAGGTTGACGCTATTGTTGGGCACTTCAGGGGTTATCAAGTGGAACACATCGATCGCAGGAAAAATGAGGCGGCTGATGCCTTAAACCGGTTAGGGTCCCAGCGTAAGTCAGTGCCACCTAACACTTTCTTGGATATTCTGCATAACCCTTCTGTCAAATTGCCTACAAAGGAAGATCTGGCTATTCCAAACCTAGAAGCACAATTGGTGGCGGCTCTTCATGTTATTCCTGATTGGACAGTTCCGTATTTGGCTTATATGACCCAGGGCGAGTTACCTGAAGATGGAACTTTGGCCAGACAGATAACCCAGCGGTCTAAGTCAATGACAATTGTTAATGTAAAGTTGCACCACTGCAGTGTTACTGGGGCGTTTCAATGTTGCGTCTCTCCTGAAGAAGGCCATGAGATTCTTCGCGAGATTTATGAAGGAGATTGTGGTCATCATGCCGGTTCAAAGTCTCTTGCGGCCAAAGCTTTTCGTCATGGGTTTTATTGGCTGGCGGCTGACGGCTCACACTGATGTAGAGGATTTGGTCAGTAAATGTGATGGTTGTCAGAAATTTTCATGGCGAGCTCATGTGACGGCTCATGAATTGAGCATGATTCCAATTACTTGGTTGTTTGCAGTTTGGGGGCTTGATATAGTTGGGACTTTTAAAAGGTCCAAGGATAAAAAGACCCACCTTTTGGTGGCGGTTGACAAATTCACAAAGTGGGTTGAAGCAGAGCCGGTCAGTAAGTGTGACGCGACAATGGCGGTTCAATTCATCAAAAAGGTGATTTTTCGCTTTGGTTTTCCCCACAGCATTATAACTGATAATGGCACTAACCTGTCCAAGGGTGCTATGAAAGAGTTTTGTCAGTGTGAGCATATTCAACTTGATGTGTTGTCAGTAGCTCACCCCCAATCCAATGGTCAAGCTGAAAGAGGCAATCAAGAAATTTTGAGAGGCATCAAGCCTCAGCTTATGGTTCCTTTGTAGAGGACGCCGGGTTGTTGGGTGGAGGAGTTACCTTTAGTGCTATGGAGTATCAATACTACCCCAACGGATCTATAGGTTACATGCCTTTCTTCATGGTTTACAGAGCAGAGGTGGTCCTCCCGAGTGACATCCGTCACGACTCGCCCCGCATGGCGGCTTATGTTGAAGCTGATAATGAAAAAGCATGTCAGGAGGCACTTGACCTGTTAGATGAGGAGCGTGACCTTGTGGCGGCTCGCTCGGCGATTTACCAACAAGATCTATGTCGTTATCACAGCCGTCGGGTTAAGACCAGAACCTTTCAAGAGGGTGACTTGGTGCTCCGGCTTATCCAGGATCAGAACTGATATGCACAAGCTATCCCCACCTTGGGAAGGACCCTTTGTGGTCAGCAAGAATTTGAACAATGGATCATACTACCTTATCAATATTCGAGACCACAAGGACTCATGTCAGTCGGAGGAGGAGACCTATCGGCCATGGAATATTGCTCATCTTCAGCCTTACTACACTTGAGCCACCGGCTCTTATGATGTACATATTTTGACAATGTATATATTATGCTGTTTATAATAAAGCCGGCATCCCTGATAAAGCAGGGCCTCTCTCGTTTCATCTTCAAGAATAATGAGTCTTTTTCATCATAAAACTTATGGTCACTTGGGGGCTTCCTGCTCGTATTTGAAGCATAGCTGTGAATATCCATCTTGATTGGTGCAATGCCAAAACTTATGGTCACTTGGGGGCTTCCTACTCATATTTGAAGCATAGATGTGAATATCCCTCTTGATCGGTGCAATGCCAAAACTTATGGTCGCTTGGGGGCTACCTGCTCATATTTGAAGCATAGTTGTGAATATCCCTCTTGATCGGCGCAATGCCAAAATTTATGATCACTTGGGGGCTACTCGTATTCAAAGCATAGCTGTGAATATCCCTCTTGATCGGCTCAATGCCACAAACCACTTGGGGGCTTCCTGCTCATTGAGCATAGCTGTGAAATAACCCTTTTGGTCCGGCTCATACGCCATGATTACAAAGCACGTGGGGGCTTCCTGTTCAAACATAGGTGTATTCACCAAAGAGAACATAGCGTTACTACCCTCGTGCGCTGGCTTTGGACATTAAGTCGCCAGTGTATAATGATTTTATGTGCTTAGAGCGCTGTGCTCTAAGCTTTGGGATATTGCCCCTTGCTGCATATGGTGTGATAAGTCGACGGTACAAATCAATTGAACAGGGCGTTCTGCTCTCACTCTTTGGGTTGTAACCCTTACTGCATTGGTATCATAAGCCGGCAGTACGATTCAATATCACAGGTATGATATTTTTTATAATTATACATGATTATGTTTAAACCGGCCCTGGTCATGAACTATTTTAGTCACCAGCGGTTTTATATGGGGTATTATGACCCGCCCCGCGGTAAACCGATAGGGCTCTTGTGATCTACTTATGTACAGGATAAGACTAAATCTCATCTGCATAAATCAACGTCATCATAAGGATATAATGATAGATTCCAAGTGGCGGATCAAACAGTGTTGGGCAAAACATAAACGTGCACGATGGCACGACAGAGCAAAGATTTTACTAGCCTATTACATGACTCAAGGAGCCAAAATGATTAAGTGTTTTCAGAAGATCAAATATATGAACCGCCCAGCAGATCAATCTTCTTGGCCCTGATGGCTTGAAGCTTCTGGATCATCCTTTTCCGGTTCTTCGTCCTCCTCTGCTGCCTAGAAGTTTGGTGATGACCAATCAATGCCACACAAGGCTTGGAATCCAGCTTCATCATCTATAAGCTCGGACGATTCAACTTCAGGAGCGAAAGTGTGCTTACGGATTGGGGGAATTAGATCCATCACCTTATAAGCCGGCGTGGGCATCTTCTGGTTCTCCATGTCATAAGCCGGTTGATATCTTGAAAGATCTGTTTCATTGGCAATCATGCTGGCCAGGGGACGTATCTCCTTCACACAGGCAGCAAAGTCTTTCTTCTCAAAGGGAGTGTCGTCTTCCTTTAAGCTTGGATACCAGTAGCTAAATCGGTCGGGTCTAGCTCTGCTAGCCACGCCTTGGCCCGGCTTAAATCTGTCACAGCACCAGCTCTTGCAGATGATCGCTTCATCTCATTAATCCTCTCAGGAAGAACAGAAAGCTTTTTCAAGACATCACTCAAGAGAGTAGGTGCTTGATTAGTCGGAGAAATTGTGGCCAGTGCACGCTGAGTTCCAGTATATAACTGTTCAACAAGTGTATAAACATCCTTGAGCTTCACAAGCATCTCTTGACTCAGATTGTTGCTCCTGGGACCTGCATCATAACTATGGATGGGTTAGAGGCGGTTTATACCATCAAAGAAGAGATTTAAATTTGATACTAGCAAGGCGACTCACCAAAGATAGCAGAAACCATCTGGGTTACACGGTGTTTTAAACCGGTAAGCTCAGTGGTCACCTCCTAAAGAGCTGCCTCGCTTTTTCAGCCCGCTGTATCAAGACAGTTTTCTCTTCAGCCCAGGCGTTCCTTTCAGCCTCAAAATTGGTCTTCAGTTTTTCAGTTTCAGCCAAGCTAAACTGGAATTTTGAGTCCGCTTTCCTGGTCTCAAATTCTTGGTGCTCCAGTCGGGCTTTCACGTCAGTCAATTGTCATTGAAGTTGAGCAAGGGTGTCCTGTACATACACCGGTTCAAAATCATGTTCATATTTGGGTTACAGAAAGGAATTCCCAAGCACTTTGCAAGCAACAACACTTGGCACTTGGGGGTTAATGCCTGCCGAAAAATTATTCATACACCTACTTATGTGACGAAGTGCCGAGCACTTTGCAAGTAAGAGTACTTAGCACTTGGGGGCTAATGCATTGCTCGCATTTTACTATTAGCTTATGATGACCCGGTTGTGCTGTGAACAAACACCACCGGCTCATGGGGGCTACACAAGTAAGCTTTGATTCATAAACAATGATGAACATGACCGGTTCATTCATGCTGATTAAACCGGCCCTTGGGGGCTATGGATGCAGTGTTAATCATTAAAGATCTGTTTAACTCAGATGGTGTAAGCCGAATTTTGAAAGATTCTATCAAGTCTACAGCATATTCAATCCTATCATATACAATAGACTTGGGGGCTGACAGGATATGCATAACTCACTAAAGAAGGAGTTCATACCTCAAATTTTTGATGCATCTGCTTCATCATGTCAACTTCAAGATCGCGGCTGGTGTGCATTTGATTGAGATAACCAGAGTATACTTCACCAATGCTCAGTTGAGAGTAGTTGGCAACGTCAAATCTCACTTTTCGTTTCTCAACATATTCTTCTTTGGCGGAGTGTTTGACCAAGACAGTAGGCCTTCCCGGCTAGAGTTTCAGCCAGTTTAATTGGGCTTGAGGATTCAGTATTCAAAGGATTGTTTGTCTGGTCAATGGAAGAGTCAGGAATTTCTGGTGGAATGTCAAGAACAGGTTCTTCTTGTTATGGTGCGGAGGTGTCAGACGCAGGAATTTGTTGCTCCGGTTCATGGGCTTTGGGGTCTTCGGCCGACTTAGTCACCTTTGCCTTCTTGCTGGGTTTTGCTTTTCCATTGCATGAGTTATGAGAAGTCAGTACAAAGATAAGAACCTGAGGAGGAAGCAAATAATAAGTAATTGTTATTACCCAGGAGCAGTTTTGAAAGTCGGCAGCTGGGACTGTGATGAGTCGCCGGAAGAGGAACGAGAAGTCTCCTGATAATTTGAATCGGAAGAATTAAGTGGCTGGTGGATGGGACCCCCTAGAGGATAAAAGGAGTTTAAATCAGGGATGACCTTGTTTCGACGTTTCCTTGGAGTGTTTGGTAAGCCCGAAGATAATTCTTCACCTCCGCTGGTCCAAGTCTTTCGCCGGCTCTCGTGTTGCTGTTGCTTCAAAAGAAAGTGAGGATCCATATGAGCTAAGGGGTGTGAAAAGCTTACTTTCTGGGTTACTCTTCAAATTTTCTATCTTGGCAAAGGCTCGGAGTCGGAGGAAATGATAGTTACCTCTTTATCGCCAGCTTGACTGGCCCCCGTGTCATCCTAATGATAATCAATGTCAATAAGATAGTTGAAAAAGGAGCCAAGAGAATCAAGAGCTACCTCTGACTCAGAGCTGTCATCCAGTTCAAACACCTCAGAAGTACTTGATTTCTTCTTATTCTTCTTGGCGGCTTTCTTGGCCGCGCTGGCCTTTTTGGCAGCTTCATGGTTATATTTATTTTTCCAAAAATTAGAGTCAGCCTTTGTCATCAAAGTTGAGTTAATAGAATGTTTGAATGATGAAGATAAAAGTAAGTAATTTAAAGACTCACATCTGGTGGCGGGTTAAGTTTGCAGAAAGGGTTCAGACCCACTTTGCTGCAGTCTTCCGGGTCTTCATTTAGAAGGGACTTTGTCATTTCATTGATTGCATCATTAGTTAAACGCACGGAGCTGTGGCGTAGTGGATCCTTTTTACCACCCGTGTAAGTACACATTAAGCCGGATCAGTGACTCAAGGGTATGATCCGCCAAGCAACCCAGCAACGAACGAAGTCAATGCCAGTTAAACCGTTTCCCAGCAGAGCCTTGACCTTTGCAATGGTAGGGGCGAGCTTTGCACGTTCAGCAGCGTAAGCTTCTTAGGAAGATGATGTTTTGAGTCAATACGCTGGGCACGATAGCCTGGCAGTGGGTTCTCATCAGCTGGAGAGGTATCTTTGCAATAAAACAATGTCTGGTTCCAATCTATGGGGTGACTCGGCAAGCGAGCATAGGGGAAGATAGCATCTCTTCTTTGTTGAATTGAGATTCCGTCAAGTTCCAAGCTGGGTCCATTTGTAAACTCGTTTTGGCGGTTCAAATAAAAATATTCCCTAAACAGTTCAACACTGGGCTCCTCTTGAAGGTATACTTCACAGAAAACTTGAAAGTTGCAGATGTTTGACACGGAATTGGGTTGGATGTCTTGAGGATGAAGCTGAAAGAAGTGTAGAACATCTCAGAAAAATTTAGAACCGGGCGATGAGAATCCCCGGTTCACATGATCAGTAAAAACAATGACCTCATCATCCTTTGGCTGAGGTCTTTCTTCTTCAGGATTGGGGCGCGATAATGCATGACAATTTTTTCTGGTAAATAGCCGGTTTTGACAAAGTCTTTGAGAGTGTCCTCAATGACAATGGAGGGAACCCAGTTACATGAAGTGGTTGTCTTCAGCGGCATTGTGAGGAAAGAAGCCTAAAAGAAAGAACAATTTTGCCGGTTTAAGTTGATTCGTTACGCCGGAAGTAAAACACCACAGTATATACTCAGAGTGGCAGCTTAAAAGGGGCCTAATGATATATGGCTAGTGTTAACTGGTGATGTAAGCCGCCATGACCAGATTGAGATCTATCAAGAAGAAAAAATTTGCTAAGTGATGGACAAACATATTTCACAGACTGAAGCTATAATTTTGGATCAGTGGCAGTTCAGAAAATGCATTAAATTATAAACCTAAAGCGGCAGCAGAGGAGATCGTTTGCTCTAATGAGATCTTATATGAAGGAAAAAGTATTCTGATATTAAAAACAAAGGCTAAACTGCTACCATGCGAGTTTTATACTATATTCAGATCAGAAGCTACTGGGGTGGAAGAAGAAAGCAAGAACAGCGAAGAACAACGAAGAACATCGAAGATCAAGGCTAACCCTAACGCAGATCTGACGCATAGAGAGATGAACACTTACAGATGCAGATGGACTGCGGTGGAGCGCCGGCGTTTTCTGGACCGGTCAGGTTGATGCAGCGGCCTGAGTTGGTGCAGCGGTCAGAGGACGGCGACGGTGAGGCTCGAGTTGGCAGAGGATTTGCGAGAGGAAGAGGAAGACGAGAAGGAAAGAGGGGGAAATGAAAGAAGGGTTGCTTGGCCCTATTTATAAGGAGAAGGGTAACAGGTGGGTGCGAAAAATGAGGAGGCCAAAGAATGATTATCCAGCCGCTCAGACGCCTCAATTTTCAGGATGGTTATTAAAGATAAGGATCTGTTAAGATATATTGGATATTGTGTAAAATTAATGGCAGATGACGTCATGGCGGGTTACTACAATCGCAGGAGATGATGTCATGGAGGGTTATGAGATCTCGCACAAATGAAGAAGGAAGGATTTTTTCTAAGTGCTGAAGATTAACATGAACAAGTTCAAATCAATTTGGGGCCTAATGTTGGGGATATGACTATTAGGTATAACCCGCCCAGGAGGGGCCGAGTTATACCTATGGCGGTTCATCAATATGAAGCCCACGATGATATTGAAGATGGTGGTTCATGAAGCAAGGGCGCAAGGCCCAAGGGCGACTTAAAGCCCATAGGGGTAAACCGCCATATGTGTATGACTTATATTGTAAGGCAAGTATATTTAGTGACCATGACGGACACGTTGTCTATGAGCCGGTCGGGACTCCACGAGCCGCTGGGCGTCAACTTGCATATATAAAGGGACGACCTGGCGGCGGTTTAGGGCAAGAAACAAGAGATCGAAAGCTAGGTCAAGTGTATTCGCTCCCTGGAAATCGAGACATAGGCAATACCACCTCAAACTGGATTAGGCCTTTACCTTCACCGCAAGAGGCCGAACCAGTATAAACTCATGTGTCCTTTGTCCCGTTTAACCCCTTTAAGCTAACCTAGTTGTGATGGCTCCACGACTAAGTCCTCATACTAGGACATCTGCCGTGACTATTCCACGACATCGCCTGAGTCGTCATCAGAGTCGGTGTGGAACTCTGCCTCCGGCTATGGAAGCTCGCCGCCATCGACGACGTCAGGTTGCAGCGATAACTCGCCGGCGGTGACAACAACCTTTGTCTCCATCTCCACGCCATGCTCCAATGCTTTAGCAGCCCCGACGTCGCCACTACCTCCGATGGGGCGCTTCGGCGGCATCCTCATACACTGACGGCTTTGATGCCTGAGAGCGGCGTCGAGGATGCAAGCGGAGAGAGGGGATTGTGTGTGTGGCGAGGATGGGGGGTGCGGTCGCTCAGGCCCACCATTAATATAGAGTAATGGGAGTAGTGGGAGAGAGGCAGGCGGCGGTCAAACCGTTGGCTCGCCTCCCGGTGAGCCTGCGCACCGGACTGCTGGCATGCCTATCGTCGTTTCACACAGCTACTCGCACGCCTCCCGATGATACTGCACAGCGAGCACGCCCCCGTCAATTCACACACCTGCACGCACGCCTCCCGGTCTGCCTGTGCGGCGAACTGCTCGCATTTGTTCCGGCAACTCACGCCTGCTCGCGCTGTACACGGGTCACGTGGTGGCACGTATATTGTTTTTCTATTTGGATGATTAATGATGCCGCTTTATTTTTTGCTTAACCGAAGCATGGGACATATCCATTGTTGGTCTAATGCTCATGGTTCGAATAAATACTCCATTTGGGATATTGGTTCCCAATTATTAATAATCTCCCATTTGTAATTAGGTAAAGATTACATCAAAACTGGTCTCAAATTTGACCAAAAAAAGTACAATGCAACTTTGTATTGGTGTCCATATGACAACACGATAAGTTTCATGAACTTCAAATAAGTTTTGGATGTACTAGAATTTAAAAATCAAGATTCTCATTGTTTGAAATTTGTTGCACGGGGAGTAAACATGCACCCAGTGAGATACATATGTTTTTGCAATCCATTTAGGTGCATTGTCACGTGTGCATGTAGCTCGAATTTGATTTTTGCACATTATACCCGTAGAAAATCAATCAATTAAGGTACTAAAACATGTTAATGATCTTTGATTTTTTTTCAAAATTAGAACGCCCCTCCTTTGGTAACATATATATGTTCATCGCAGGATAATTAATTTAACTTGCATCGTAGTTACGTGGATTCGCGGTGTGTGTGGGTGTGTGCGTTTGGGGGTGGCGAGTGGCTCGCAGTACACTACAAGTTGTGAGCCACCGTGTGGGTTGGCCATTTTGTTAGGCAGGCCGGTGCCACATCAGAGTCGTGAATTCGTAATTTAAAACATTACACAACCCTTTCATACATACATGTTTTGGCAATATGTAGTCGATGGTTGTCCTACATGACACTCGATACTCGCGTATGACGCTTTCTGTGGGCCAGCGAGGTCGTCGTCTATCACTTTGATGAACAGCCGGTAGTGAGGTTAATTTGACCAGCAAGGTAGAATCTTTTTTGTTTGTGTTATGGTGGTATATAGTACGCGTCGAAGAGGTGGGAGGGGACTATACGTGCGCGTCCGTGAACAAGTACACCTCACTCAGTGTCGGGACTTTTCGGTTTCTGAGGCACGTGCCACATCAAAATTATGAAAATGGCTATTCAAACATCACACAACACCTCTTTGCGCCACATGCATGCAGGCGGTGGTTATCCTAGCTAGGACACTCACTTGTGACGCTTTCATCTGTGTGCCCACGAGGCCATCGTCGATCCATGTGCATCACTTTGACCTACATCGGGAGAGGTTAATTAATTTCACCATCGATGAGGATTCTTTTTGGGCTGTATTATGGTAGGAGCATATAGTATGTGTCGAAGAGGGGGAAGGGGACCATCATATGTAGTACACTTCATGAACCTCACTGTGTGTGGGTGCATGGTTTACAGTTTTTGAGGCATGTGTGGCACATCAAAGTTGTGCATTTTATGTATTATATTTAACATATGTTTGGACCACTTGCAAAGCGATGGTGGTTGTCCTCTCACATCCACTTAAGTGGTTATGAGCGATATCGATACTTTCCATTTGTGGGCCCGCTTGGTCCATCACTACTTTTTGCCTGACAACGAGAGTGGTTAATTTGACTTAGGAGGGGGTTATTCTTTTTGCTTGTAAATACAATATATATATATATATATGAGCACACACGCATGCATGTGTACGCATGAATCCCTCCCATCGAGTTGAAGTGGCTAGTACAATGACACGTCATGAACCGATCTCGCTCTGTGTGGGGAGAGTGTACGATTTTCGACGCACGCGCCACATCAATGTTGTGGAATGGTATTCAAACATGCATGCACGCATCACCTCCATACATATGCAAGTAGTGGTTGTCTTCGAACGGTACACTCCCTTGCGTGGTTATGAGCGACAAGCCTATATATTCATGGGCCCGCGTGGACATCCATGATCACTTTAACCGACAACAAGATAGGTTACCATGGCGAATTCTTCATTTGGTTCTGTTATCATAGTATAGGTCATGGTGAGATTCACACCTAATTAAAGTTTGAGCGCATATACTATGCACGCATGCATGCATGAATCCCCGTCATCGGCTTGAAGTGTGGTGTAACATACATATGCATCATCAACCTAACCCTCACTCAGTGTGGGGATTTCTAGTTTGAAATCACGATGTCACACCAAAGTTGTTCCATTATGTACTAAAAAACACACCTGATCCATACATATGTTTGGGCCACACGCATGCAGTGGTTGTCTTAGGGGACTAGCTAGCTACTTGCGTGATTATTGGCGAGCTAGCCTATCTGGGGTCACATGGACGACCATCACTTTGACCAACAACAAGAGAGAGGTTGTACGAGCAAGGTGGATTATTCTTGGTCCGTTTTACGATCAATCTTGGTGAGATGCCTCTCTGGCCCGACGACTTAAAAGTGTGTGTGTAGGGTGGTGTGGGCTACTACTTTGCACTTTGCTAGGTGAACCTCGGTTGGGGGGCATCATAGCTTAGGATTCCCTTCGTGCCGACACGAGGGGGGTTGCTAGCTACTTCGCAGTTTTCTAGGTGAACCGTGGTTGGGGGGCATCCATTCATAGCTTAGGATTTCCTTTGTGCCGACACGAGGAAGGGGGGCTGCTAGCTTCTTCACACTTTTCTAGGTGAGCCTCGGTTGAGAGGCGGGGGGCATGCATTCATAGCTTAGGATTCCCTTCATGCCGACATGAGGGGGGTTGCTAGCTACTTCGCAGTTTACTAGGTGAACCACGGTTGGGGGGCATCCCTTCATAGCTTAGGATTCCCTTTGTGCCGACACGAGGGAGGGGGGGCTACTAGCTACTTCGCACTTTGCTAGATGAGCCTCGGTTGGGGCGGGTGGCGGGGAATGCATTCATAGCTTAGGATTCCCTTCGTGCCGACACGAGGGGGGAGCAATATCTTGCACTTTGTGAGATAGGTGCGACATCAAAGTTGCATTTGGTATTTGAAAATCAAACCACCCTTTTCATACATATAAATTTGGTCCACATGCAAGTGTGTTCATGTTCTGACCCTCTCCTGCGTTATTTTTCGCCAAATTTATGAACATTAGACAAGTCGGATGACGCAACAGACACGGTTCACTCAAACTAACCATGTGCCACGCCAGTGCCCCTGTCACGCACACATCCACATAGTACATTGGGCTCCACGAGGCTCACCCTCTCAAAAATACCTGCCCGTCTCGAGCGTTTTTTCTGTTTCATAACACACGGTTGTTATCTCCGGACCGTGTGCGATGTTTCTTATTCCCAATCCCACTGCATCCCTAGAAAATATCTACCCGCCTTGAGGAGGGTTTTTGTGTTTCGTAACACACGGTTGCTATCTCTGGACCGTGTGCGATGTTTCTTGTTCCCAATCCCGCCTGCCCCTAGAAAATATCTGCCCGCCTCAAGGGTTTTTCTGTTTCGTAACACATGGTTGTTATCTCCGGACCGTGTGGGATGCACCATCATCAAAATATTCATTAGCCCCGACATTTCACTCCCGCATTGTAAAATTTTCAGTACCCGCGTCATTTCCTCAAACACACCCCCCGTCCCCCCTCCACACACACACACACACATACACACACCAAAACCTCCTCGAGCGTGCGCGCACACACACACACCCCCTTCCTCACTCGAAACCCTAGCAAGGTCCCCACCGCCGCCGCGAGACCTCCATCGTCAACATCTGTCGGTTTTCCCGTGCAGCTTACCCACCGATCTCCATACCAAGGCCGCCCTGAGTTTCTTAGATGACGTCTGCCAAACGCCCCTTTTCCCCCATATCCCCATCCCCATCCCCCACTCTAGAGCGTCGCAGCCTAAGCCCGACTATGCTTCCCATGGAGCTCGAGGAGCAACTGGCCCAAAAGAGGTGTATCGCGGTCTCTTCGCCCGATGTCGCCGAGGAAGTTGACAACCATTACTGGTGGCAGGAACTCAGGTAGCGGGCTAGAGTATGCGGGCATGTCTCTTCCGCCGGCTATGACATCGAGGTCATGGACAGTGACGGCCTAAGGCTGGCTATGTCACAGGTTAAGTGGCCCACCCCCAACCACTCGGGTTCAACCGCCGTCGATCTCATGCATGGCCCCGCCGCTGATCTCCTCTGGCTCGATGTCAACAACTTGCCATCCTACATCTCCATCGAGCCCCTTTTGTCATTTCTGAAGGACATGTACTACGACGCTGGCTTGGGATCCACAGCTTCCAAGTCAGACCTCATCGACGGTGACCACGAGGAGGGCACCCTCTCCGAGTCTTCCAAGGGGAAAGAGCCCATCTGCTCTTCAAAGGGGAAAGAGCCCGTCTGCGACATCAGGGAGGGTACCCTATAGCCGTGCTCTTCCAAGGGGAAGGAGCCCATCTGCGACAACATGGAGCGAATCCAGGGTCCGTTCTCTTCCCACGGGAATGAGCCCATCTGTGAAAAGTGAGGAAACCCATGATTTGTTTTGTCGTGCCTCTTCACAGGGGGAAACCCATGATTTGTTTTGTCGAGAGTGTAGTGAGAATATGTCCAGTTTTAACTGCTATATCGGATTGTTTGCAGTATGCCTTGTTTATTTCAGTTGTTCACAATGCAATGCTCTGTATGTGCAATTATTTACTGTGCAGTACATTTCATCAATCCAGTTTTAAACATACCGATATGAATGCATATATTTGCTTGCTGTTAAGCCTATTATAGCTAGCATATGCCTCTTTTAAAGTTTTTTTATTGTTCTGCTATTTGTAGTTATCATATGTCCAGTTTCAAATGCTATCTTTGGTTGTTCGTAGTATGCCTTGTTTATTCTAGTTATTCACAATGTGATGTTCTATATGTGCAAGTATGAACTGTGCAGTTCAATTTCATCAATACCAGATTCAGCCACTATGGCCCTGTTTGTTTCGGATTCTCGGACCAGATTCAGCTTTGCCAGTGAAGCCGAATCTGGAATCCGAAACAAACAGCTATGTGGAATCAGCTTTGCCAGTGAAGGTGAATCTGGATTTGGGTCATTTTTAGTGCAATTTCCTGAAGCACCTCAAAGTGTACTTTGGTGGTGAAGCTGATCCGCAGAAACAGCTTCGCCACTAAAGCGAATTCATAGGTGATTAAAACCCAAGCAAAGCTGAAACAAACAGGGCATGAATGACTACATTTGGTTGCTGCATTTTATAGTTAAACACGTCTTTCCATTTTTATTTAACAATAACCAGTGTACTTAGACTGGCCCAATTTCAGTTTGAATGACTATGTTTGCTTTTTGTTAAATGTTAGGCCTGTTGCATTTAACACACCTTTTCACTTGTTTTGCTTTACTAGCGCGCTTAAACTTGCACACTGAAGCTATCTTTTGGAGATTATTTTGTCCGCCATGGATAATTTTGGTTGATGTTTAGCCTGTTGTGCTTAACATGCTTCCCGATGTCCCTACACAGGACAATTTTGGGAACGACTATTGTTTCCGATCGAGGTTAGTTTCATCCCATGGCTTATATGCTCACTGTTCAGGATATCGGTAGCTGGTACCATATAGGCCGGGGGCTGATAAGGGACTAATCGGTGAATCGGAGTTTTAACTAAATATATCTGCAACCCATTTATCGTTAGGTTAACTAGGGTCATATGTAATATATCTGAGGCTGCATAGCAACATGCACTGTACTTAATGTCTACATACGCAATCCTAGGCTACATAGCAACAAGGAAGAGTGTTACCTTAATGTTCTGATGATGTCTAGATACACGTAGAAGAGCAGCAGCAACAACAATAACAACACAACCCTGTTTGGATACTCAACTTAGCTTAGAGGTTAGAGTTAGTTTCTAGCTCATGACTAATCCTGAACTAACTCCATCCAAAGAGGTGTTTGGATGACAGGATTAGATACTTAGATTGACAATAAATGCACTAGGAGAACTAGCTCCAATTAGCACCTCTTGGGTTGGATAGTTTTTTTGGGTGGATTATAGATGCAACTAGCTAAAACTAGCCCTCATGTTTAGATATACTTTAGGGATATTTGAGCCCGAACTAGCTCAAACTAACTCTAACCCATGGGTACAGCAGCAGTTAATCAGCCGATAATTTGTAAGAATGCAATAAACTCCTTTCGGCCCATAATATAAGATGTTAATTCATCTAATATGTGAGTGTATTGGATGTTATAATATATTACATAAGAGTGTTGTACTACATCATTGTGCAATTGGTGTTTATCTTCTAATATTAACTTGGTGCTTTTAGGTATATATGTCATTAGTAAAGATCCGTGCTTCGACCCTTTCTGCGTATGGGGAAATGAGATATCGATGAACCAACATCAAGTGAGGAAGTTGATAAAGATTGTTAGTAAAATGGGTCAAAAGATGGCAATTAAACTATTTGTTTACACTTTATCCAATACAACAGTGAACTGCAGGATGGTAAGTAAGAACTCTGCAGCCTTCTTTTTACTGCCCATAATGAGTTGTTTAGATGACAATGCCTGAATATTTTTTGCTTTGCAGTGGTTCCCAAAGCAGTTTACTAAAGATTACCTCTCAAACTACATGATTGGTGGGCATGCAAAGGTTAAAGTATTTCTACCAGAACACGATGATTATCTAGATGTTTCCATGAAGACCGTGAAGGGTGGGCGGTCGGCCATCACAAGGGGTTGGATTAGAGTTGTGTGTGCCTTCTGCATGGAGAACGGCACAATATGGGCATTCCGCTTCACCTTGTTCAGCAATCAGAATGTATTTTGCCTCTTTCTTTACCGTCTTTAATAGTACAAGTATACAACTGTGGCTCATCATTCTTTATTTGGTTCTTATGTAATTCTTGATGTGTACCTATGAATCGAATAATTCATTGGTTGTCTGAACCTGATGGATATGAATAAAGCTATAGCATACATTCAATTTCAATTTCAATTTGATATAGCAGCAATTAAATTATGGTGAAATTACGCTCTCCAGGTTGTTACGGCACATACGGTTGGTAAAATACAAATATTTGCGATATACACCATAATCCGAGACGGCTCACAAAGAGGAAAGGTGTGCAAGCGTGCACACAGTTGCCGTTTGCAAAGTGTGTGCGATGTCAGACTATCACAAACGGTGCTGGCAAACTCACTGTTTGCGATAGTTTCCTTATCATACACGATTCGCAACCATGAACTGTTTCTGAGGAAGTATGCATCATAAACGTTGTACCACAGAATAGCATGTGCGATAGTTGCATTATCGTACATGATTCGCAACCATGAACTATTTCTGATGAAGTATGCATCGTAAACATTGCACCACAAAATAGCGTGTGCGATAGTTGTCGTGTACGACGATGTTACGACGGTCCGACGTTTCGTAATCCTATCCGACACTCCTACGACGATTTCCTAATCTGCTTAATTAGTTATTGCATATGGTTTGTGAAAGGCGAATGTGTGTGATTGTATGCTTATCATACACGTTCTATAATAGTGAACCGTTTGTGATGGGTCGGGCATCGCAAACGTAGCACCACAGAATACCGACTGCAATGTCAATGCGACCATAAATGAAAAGGAGTACTGTAGGGTCCCTATCCCCGACGGTTTCTGTGTCGTGTGGGAAGGACCCCCTAATTGCTCACACACAAGGTTACGGTTCCAAATGCTGTCGCGGAAAGGGGTTTAAAACCGTTTGTATAGCACCGACGCGTACCAGTGTTCGTCGAGTTCCCAATCTTCAGAGTTGCATTTAATTCTTTCCAACAAATCCCGTCTGAATTCAATAGTCTTCATCATAAAAGAACCAGTACAAGAAGTATCGAGCATGGAGCGATTATTGAGAGAAAGCCGAGCATAAAAATTTTGAATAATAATTTCTCGTGGGAGCTCATGATTGGGGCATGAATATAACATTGACTTAAGCCTCCCCCAAGCTTGAGCGATACTTTCTCCTTCGTGAGGCCAAAAATTATATATATAATTACGATCACGATGAACTAGATGCATAGGATAAAACTTCTAATAAAATTCCAATTTCAATCGGTTGTAGTTCCATGATCCAATGTCATCACATATCCTAAACCATGTCAATGCCTTTCCCTTCAAAGATAAAGGGAAGGCCTTCTTATTAATAACATCCTCGGGCATACCTGGAAGCTTAAATAATCCACAAACTTCATCCACATAGATTAGGCACATATCGGAATGAAATGTTCCATCTCCTGTAAAATGATTAGCTAGCAGTTTCTCTATCATACCCGAAGGAATTTCAATGTAAACATTTTTAGTAGGTTCAGTAGGTCGAGGAGCAAATCTTTGCTCTTCTGGTCGGGGTGAAGATACCCCGAACAAGCCCCTCAAAGGATTATTTTTCATAGTAGCAAGTGATAGTAAATTTCAGCACACTATATAAATGTTTCCTTACCAAATTTCACCTACCAAAGGTGCTTCACTCCCCGGCAACGGCGCCAGAAAACAGTCTTTATGACCCACAAGTATATGGGATCTATTGTAGTCCTTTAGATAAGTAAGAGTGTCGGACCCGACGAGGAGCAGAAGGAAATGACAAGCGGTTTTTAGTAAGGTATTCTGTGCAAGCACTGAAATTATCGGCAACAGATAGTTTGTAACGGGTAACAAGTAACAAAAGTAACAAGGTGCAGCAAGGTGGCCCAATCCTTTTTGTAGCAAAGGACAAGTCTGGACAAACTCTTATATAAAGCAAAGCCCTCCCGAGGACACATGGAAATTATCGTCAAGCTAGTTTTCATCATGCTCATATGATTCATGTTCGTTACTTTGATAATTTGATATGTGGGTGGACCGGTGCTTGGGTACTTCCCTTCCTTGGACAAGCATCTCACTTATGATTAACCCCTCTCGCAAGCATCCGCAACTACGAAAGAAGAATTAAGGTAAACCTAACCATAGCATGAAATATATGGATCCAAATCAGCCCCTTACGAAGCAACGCATAAACTAGAGTTTAAGATTCTATCACTCTAGCAACCCATCATCTACTTATTAGTTCCCAATGCCTTCCCCTAGGCCCAAACAATGGCAAATGTCATGTAGTTGATGTTCACATAACACCACTAGAGAAAAGAAAACATACATCTCATCAAAATATCGAACGAATACCAAATTCACATGACTACTTATAACAAGACTTCTCCCATGTCCTCAAGAACAAACGTAACTACTCACAAATCATATTCTTGTTCATAATCAAAGGGGTGTTAATATGCATAAAGGATCTGAACATATGATCTTCCACCGAATAAGACGGCGGCAAGGTTCGCCAAGGTTCCGCCTCGAGACGGCGGCGCTTTGTCCTGAAAGCTTCCTTATGATTTTTTCCAGGGCAAAAGACACCATATAGTAGAAAATGGGCATCGGGGGCCTGCCAGGTGGCCCACGAGGCAGGGGGCGCGCCCTCCACCCTCGTGGACGGTGGGTGGCCCCCCCTCTGGTGCTTTCTTCGTCCAATATTTTTAATATGTTCAAAAACTGACTTTCCTGGAGTTTCTGGACTTTTGGAGTTGTGCGGAATAGGTCTCTAATATTTGCTCCTTTTCCAGCCCGGAATTCCAGCTATCGACATTCTCCCTCTTTATGTAAACCTTATAAAATAAGAGAGAAAAGGCATAAGTATTGTGACATAATGTGTAGTAACAGCCCGCAATGCAATAAATATTGATATAAAAGCATGATATAAAATGGACGTATTACTACCACATGTACAAAAAGCACAGAGATATCATTAGCTCTAAACAAAAAAAATACTTATGGAAGGGTACATATATTATGCAGTGATCACGAATATAATACCAGAAGGAAATGAGGCGACGCAAAATAGTGGTCACATAAAGTAGTAGGTGCTTATATTAACGGATACCAGAAGGACATTAATGTTTATAGGGTGTGTCTGAATATTATGTGCAGATGGCACCTAAGACGACAGGTATAAACTCTGCACAATATATTCACTTGTTAAATTGATCTTTTGACAGGGCAACAGATGAATCACTAGTTGAGAACTGCTCTAATTTATTCGACCAACTTCCGTTTGTGCTAGAGGGCACAGATGCAAGGCAGGCCAAGCTATATGGAAGTAATATCCAAGATATCAGCTTCAGAAAAATATTCCAACAGTATGCCACCATGTTAACAAATCAAACTTTTAGTCGGGAGAAAACAAACTCACTGGTTACTTTTGAAATTTAATACACTGTTACTTTTATCAGGCAAGCCACAATGCAGTCATGAAAAGAACACCCAATCATGAATTACCAGCTTAATATGACGAGAGAAATTCTGTTCTTCCAAATGGAGTTACCAATTTTCATAGCCTATTTTTGGTTTATGTAAATCTGAATCTAGCGGGCACCTCCCCTTCACAAGCGGCTGCATAGTCTTCAGCAAGATGTGGTGCAGCTTGATTGTGAGGGCATATGAACTACTCCACAAATAACTTCTCGCTGATCGAGACCATAGTATGGTAGTCTCTGCCATGACTTAGCAATCCATTTTTCTTAAAAAACCTCATTACATAGTAGCGGGCCTGAGTCGGCCCTCCAGGCTGTAAGTGAGCATAACAGGGCGATGAGCAATGTAGGCCGGCTCCAACCCCACCTCTAAGATAAGGAACTCTGACATGCGCGGCAGCACATCATGTGACCTTGTCAGCAACACCGGAGCCTTGGACACGGCAATGCCAACCTCAGTATATGACCACCTAAGTGTCTTCTTCAAGTAGTCCAGCTTGGCAGCCATCTTGTGCTGGCTGAAGTATGAGACAGCGTGCAGCGCTTGCATGAACATTCTAGAGCCATGAGGCACACCTATACCTTCGGCGTGCGCAACCATCATCACGACACGCCCTGGTTTGGCACAAAGTATCCTCGGTACACGGATGAAGAGCTTGGCAATATCACAAGCACCTAGTCCACACTGTAATAGGAGATTAACATTGGGCTTCACCACCCTCTCGAGGTTAGGGTCGAGGATGGAGGAGCCATGTTTGAGCGGCTGGAGCAAGTTTTCGAAGGAGATGAAGAGTGGCAGGTAATACTCTAGCTTGGAGACGACGGATCTGCGGCGAAACTGTCTGGGGCGAGCGAGACGAGGCGCGCGATCTCGGCATTTGACAGGCCGAGGCCAGCGAGCCCCGCGACGACAGGGGCCAGAGTTCCCCCCACGCCGGCGCAGAGGAACCGTGGATTCTTGGCGACAACGGCTGCGACATCGGCGCCGAAGAGGCCGAGGCCGGCAAGGAAGGCGAGGACGGCGTCGGGGTTGGCGGGGGACTTGAGGTGGGAGAGCTTGGCGGAGGCCTTGAGGGCCTGGGCTCGGGTGAGGCCGTAGGTGTCGACGAGGTAGTCCTCCACGGTGAAGCTAGGGTTGACGGGCGCGGCGGCAGAGAGGAGGCGGTGAAGAGAGAGGAGTGGAGAGGTGGAAGGAGGGGGCGCGGCGGAGAGGAGGTGGGAGAGGAAGCGCTGCCGGAGGTGGAGCATGGCGCCGCGACAGCGGGGCAACGCCGGCGGCGGTGGGGAATTCGAGTGGCGTTGTGTGCGGCGTGTCTGTCTCCGGTGGCTGGTGGACGGACAGCAACTGTCAAATGAACTGGGCTGAGTTGATCCGTATCGTCCAAATGGCATCCAACGGCGACTTTCCATCCACAAGTTGCCAAGTGTCCTTCAGAACCCAAATATAACTACTGGCACGCGAAAACATCTATTATGCACACCCCTAAAAAAACATCTATTATTCATGGTTGCCTAGTTTTTTTTTAGGGAAGGCCATCATGGCAAGCTTTATTAAACTCAAATAATGATTACATCGTTCGCTAATCCTCCTAACAAGAAATTTGGAGGATCATTGTCCCATCTACCAGAATGTTTATTCAAAAAGCTGAACTTAGCAAGCTCATGAGCTACACCATTCACTACCCTATTACAATGTTTAAATTTGACCTTCCCGATTAGATTGGCTAAATCAACACACTCCGCGTAAATAGCCGCCGCTGAATCCCACCATTGCGATTGGCCAGTGTAGAAGTTGATCATTTCAAGAGAATCCGACTCCGCTTCAATATTATCAAGGCCCAAAGAATATGCAAGAGATAAGCCTTCCTTCATAGCCATTGCTCGGCCGCATGGTTTAAATAAACGCACCTACTCCTTCCGTCCGAAAATACTTGTCATCAAAATGGATAAAAAGAGATGTATCTAGAACTAAAATATGTCTAGATACATCCCCTTTTATCCATTTTGATGACAAGTATTTCCGGACGGAGGGAGTAGTTGCTACAAAGGAGCCGTTATGATCTCTGATGACTGCTGCAGTTGCTCCTGTACCTTCTTCCAAGTGGTAGGAAGCATCAACATTCAATTTCCTTATTCTTGGTTCAGGTCTGGACCATCTTTCTTCCACAACATTACCTGACTGTTTCCTCACCCTTAAGGCATTCCCAGTAATGGCAAGGATTGAAAATGCACTGCTTCCAGTTGGGTATACCTTTCCTTCGTGCGTTACTTGGCGTCTTAGCCACCAGATGTACCAACAGCCGACCGTAATTGTTTCCCTGATGCCAATTGCTTGTGTACCGGGCATTACACCTCCGACACTGCAAATTAGGTGTTCAAGAATTTCTGAACCAGAACGGTCAGCTAGTATATGTGCTGTAATGCATTCATAAATTCCAAGGTTAGTCCATATCTGCACAGCTAGCGTACATGTAAATAAGAGATGCTTAACATCTTCAGCTCCTTGCTTGCAGATTGGACATTGTCCAACTAAGCCAACATGGCGATTTGCTAGGATAGATTTCAACGGAATAATTCCATGCAAGCTCCTCCAGCAGAAGATATTCACATTTGGAGGAATTTTTTTTTTCGAAACGGATAAAATTTTTCGAAACGGAATTTGGAGGAATTTGAAGATTCCATAATGTTTTCCATACTGGATTCATGGTTGCCTAGTTAATAAAGGAAATGAGTAGGCCACAACGACATGGTTAATCTAAAGTCGAACACACGCTACAACAAATGACAAAAGACACCGCACAACATCATCGTCATCGCCCTTAACAACGGGGCTTTGTCATATAGCACTAGTAGAAAAGGGGCCAATGGTCCAGGCCGGTCCAGCCCATTAGTCCCGGTTCAATCCAGAACCGGGACCAATGGGGGCATTGGACCCGGTTCGTGAGCCCCAGGGGCCGGCCGGGCCACGTGGGCCATTGGTCCCGGTTCGTCTGGACCTATTGCTCCCGGTTGGTGGGACGAACCGGGACCAATGTGCCTCGCTCCTGGCCCACCACCATTGGTCCCGGTTGGTGGCCTGAACCGGGACCAAAGGACGACCATTAGTCCCGGTCCATTCCACCAACCGGGACTAAAGGGTTGGTCCTCGTTGCGGCCAAAGTTTAGTCCCACCTCGCCAACCGGAGGGGAATCAGACCGGTTTATAAGCCCCTCCCTCTCTGCCTTATTGAGCTCCTCTGAAAATGAAAATAGATGCCCTTATATAGGGAATTTAGGCTAAATTCATATGAATTTCTCTTGAAATTTGTTATGAATTTAATTTGAATTTCCTCTATAAGCGCATCTATGCTTATTTCTGAGTAGCTTTTTATATAGTTTTTTTTCTTTTCTGCTATATTTATTTTTTTTCTTTTTATTTCTGAGTTGTAATAAGTCATTAAAAATAAGCATCTATGCTCATTTTTTAGTAAAGTTAATCATAACTATTTTTTTCTTCTATTTATTTTTGAATTGTAATAAGTCATTAAAAAAAGCATCTATGCTCATATTTTAGTAAAGTTAATCACAACTATTTTTTC
>NC_041391.1:60509610-60510567 GCF_002162155.2 Triticum dicoccoides
TTAGTACGGTTAATCACAACTATTTTTTGCTTCAATTCATTTCTGAGTATCTTTTTATATAGTTTTTTTCTTTTCTGCTATATTTATTTTTTTCTTTTTATTTCTGAGTTGTAATAAGTCATTAAAAATAAGCATCTATGCTCCTTTTTTAGTACAGTTAATCATAACTATTTTTTGCTTCAATTCATTTCTGAGTAGTTTTCTATTTTTTTTATTTTCAGCTATATTTATTTTTTTTCTTTTTATTTCTCAGTTGTAATAAGCCATTAAAAATAAAAAAGAGGCGCAATGCTTGTTAATTTGCTTCAAGCCTTTCGGAATAGTGTCAACTGCACTGCACATAGCTCTGTCCAGTCTACCGTATTCCTCAAGGCTTGAAGCTAACCAACGTGCAGGAGCATTGGGCCTCTTCGTCATCGCTCTGCACTCAGGGCTTATAAACAGCTGCGAGTGCCTCTCGCTTGGCAAGGTGGGACTAAAAAAACAGCTGCAGGAAGAATCAACAAAAAAACAGCTGCAGAAAATAAAAAAGTAGTTAGACGGGTCCATTGGTACCGGTTGGTGGCACCAACCGGTACCAATGCCACTCTTTGGTACCGGTTGGTGCCACCAACGGGACCAATGCCCCCCTTTTAGTCCTGGTTCGTGCCACCAACCGGGACGAAAGGGGGCATTAGTCCCGGTTGGAGCCACCAACCAGGACCGATGCCCTTGCTATATATACAGGACTTAGCAGTTTTCGATCTTTCCTGCTCCACTCCCGTCGCCGCGCGTCTCCCTGCCGCCACCTCGTCGTCGCCGCCCCGCCCCGCCACGCCGCCCCGCCCAGCCCCGCCCTGCGCCGTCGCCGCCCGCGCGCCCCGTCCAGCCCGCCCGCGCTGCGCCCCGATCGACGTCGTGTCGCCTCGACACCGTCGCCGCCCCGCTCCGCACCTCGCCGTCGCCTTCGCCGTCACC
>NC_041391.1:60511006-60518701 GCF_002162155.2 Triticum dicoccoides
GTTTTTTTTGTTAGATTAGATTTTTTTGTTAGATTAGATGTGTAGTAATTAATTTGTTTATATTATGTTAGATTTTTTTTTAGATTAATTAGATTTTTTTGTTAGATTAGATGTGTAGTAATTTTGATATGTAGTTCATAGATTTTTTTTTGTTAGATTAGATGTGTAGTATTTAGAAAAAGGAAAAAAATAAGAAGTAGTTTATATATAGTTGAACTAGCTAGTTGATTTAATAAACTAATTTATTTTACTATATATAGAAGTAGTTTGTTTTTAGTAAGTACTACTTATTTATTTATAGTAAGTGCTTAGTAGTTGAACTAGATAGTTGATTTAATTAATAAAACTACTTTTATTTAACTATATATAGAAGTAGTTGCCGCATCGACGTCGGCGATGCCTATCCTGCATCCTCGTCGTCGTTGACTCGGCGGTGGAGGCCTGCTTGATCAGGGCTATGTTCGGGACTGGGCTCCGCCAGGCTGGTATTGGGAGGTGCTACCTTCCGGGGGACGTAGGTTGGTGAGGAGGTAGCCCGTTGTTGACCTGATCCTTGTTTGGTGGCGGTCGCGTGGGCCAGTGATGGTGGTGAGGCATCCGGACACCGCGGAGATGGTACGCCACCGTGTCAGCGAGGAGGACGAGCATGTCCGTCGCTACATGGTTGCATTGGAGGGCAGATTCGACAATACCTGGTAGGTTCTTCAGGGATCTCACTGGAGCTATGATCCCGTGATGGTTCCTTATCTTTGGGTGTCCACCGCTCGCGCCGATACCCGTCGGGCGCTACGGTTCTAGTTGTATTAGTGATAATATTCGACGATGTACGGACACCAAGAGATGATGTACTTTTGCTTATAATTATTGAATGCATGCTAATTTGAATACTATACTTTATTTTATGATTTGGTTTTGCTTATTTTATGATTTGGTTTTGCTTATTGAATGCTCATATTGGATAAGTTCTCCTTCATTCCCGTGTGCTAGATAATTTGATATAATAATGCATTCGGGAATAAAAGGAGGAGCTACGTACATCGATCATCGATAGTCAACCCGTGATTAATAATAATGATCTAGTTTAATATTTGAATTATGAACGTAGGCCGGAAATGTCGTACTCATCGGACGACGAAAACCGCCCGGGGGAGTGCGACTGGTGCCACGACGATCGAGGTATCTGCGACAGGTTCATTGTGCTGGACGAAGATCGTCGCTTCAGCATTAAGCTCGAGGAGACCTTCGATGTTCATACGGTACACAACCGACGATAATAGTTTTCTTTTCGTAATTACTCATGACTTCAACTATTTTAATCATGACAATATTTTTCATCTTTTCCAATTCGACTAGCTTATCACATGCTTTGCAAGACGCTATGTCTTGGAGAGGATGGGTTTTGAAGACCATGAAAATTTCGAAACCAAAAAAATTATCCTAAGTACCCATCATGGTGTGGATTTTCAAGTAAAGTTGTACAATGCTCAGATTGTAACCCATTTTGATTGCAAAAATTGGGAAGCACTTTGCAAGATGTATGGTTTTGATGAGGGTATGCTTGTTACCATGGATCTTGGTGATCCTACAATCGAGCAAGAGAGACCTATGATTTTCGTCCTTGTGGATACACCTCCAATTCTTCCCCCATGTGAGCTTAACATAGTTATTAAGTAATTTATATTGTTTATTTCAAAATAGTTGACAACTTATTCTTCATTGACAGCTTATTTTCATTCTTTAAAGAATGTGCGGAAGATGGTAGACAGAACCTACTACACCGAAGGCTCCGAACTAACTAATCATGAGAAAAATCATCTGGTCGCATTTTGTACTGATCTTGAGAATTACAATGTCTACAATCGAACTCCTCAACATTATGGTCAATACGTGCCACTAGTGCACGTGTTGAACTAAGGTAACTACCATGGAGATACCCTTATAAGATTTTTGTACTATTACAACATCCGTGCATCTTTTTGCACACTTCTAAAACTAGTACATCATATCATTGCTAACTACGAAGTTATTACTATGTTTTTCAACAGATAATCCCGAATGATTGTGTGCCCCATCTGATGTATACACACGGTAGCCTTCATGTTTTGAACATACAACCAGGTCGTCCTACGAATCTCAACTGTCCATACCGGGTTTCTAAAATAAGTGGAGACATGAGAATCAAAGAATGGAAAAAATGTATGGACAGTCGTAAGGAGCTTCTTGGAAGCAACATTCAGCAAAGGGCAAAAATTGGAGACAGGATGATCGCCATTCTTTATAATGGAGAGTCAGGGTCTATATTGTTTTATGCTATTTTACCTTAAGGGTGTTTAGGTCCTACCTAATTCTGATGATCATGTGTTAAGAACAATTATGTAGGGTTGGGTTCGATGACTATGAGGATGATGATCGTATAACTTATTATTAATAACGAGTAGAAGTTGTATGATGATGCATGATTAGTAGGACGAGTACTTGTTATTATATATGCTGATGTATGCGAGCATGCATGAGTTATTATATCAGCGAGTAAAATAAACATATATAGCAGCAGCGTTGGTAAACCAAGGACGAAGTTATAAGAGAGGACACTTCTCTCTATTAGCTAGCTAATATAACAACCTAAAAATAACCCCCAAAACCCCTAAAGCAGCCAATTTCCAAAAAAACATGGACTTTTGGTCCCGGTTGGTGCCACCAATCGGGACCAAAGGCCCCCTGACTGGGCTCGGCGCACAGAGCCACGTGGAGGCATATTAGTCCCGGTTCTAGTTTGAACCGGGACTAATGGGTGGAGGTATTAGTAACGGCTCATTAGTCCCGCTTCATGAACCGGGACTAAAAGCCCTCACGAACCGGGACTATTAGGTGTTTTTCTACTAGTGTAGCTAGCCACCAAATGCAAAAGAAAAGAAAAAACTTAGGAATGACACACCGTCGCTAGAATGTGATATACTCCTAAGTTTTGTATGCCTGCCCTTAACGACGGGGCTTTGTCATAGCTAGCCAACAATTAGAAAAAACTTAGAAATGGCACCTGGCCGTCGTTGGAATGTGACATACAACCCAAAAAATAACTTCAAATTCAGCGGTAGACACACAGTTCACAATCATCACCATCATTGTGGCCACACAGTGGCCGCACCAGTAGATTTGTATGCTCTACCTTGGCAACAGGACATAGGTCTGTCAGATGATGTCGGCCAAAAGGGGAGGGGCACCTAGATGATGCTGGGGGGGACCATCATTGGAGTCGCCGCAACGAATGGCACCTACGGCATGGTTCCCACATCGGGTCGCACGCCCTGGCTCGTAAGACCCTCCCCATTGTAAGACACCTGGCTTAACGAATCTCAAAGCAGTTAGACCAGTTATCCTCAAATCGTGGATCCCCTTTTATCCTCTGACGCCCACGCTCGTTCGTGGCCGCCGCCACAAATCTTCCGCTCTCTCGTCGCCGCCGCACTGGAGCTTCGTCCCCACTGCTCTCCTCCGTCGTTAACGACCACCCTCCCCGATCAGCGCCCTGGCAGCTCGCTCCTGGAGGCACAGCTCCTCTGCTCGCTGCGTGCAGAAATAGACAAAGACCGGCCGGCGTTGGTGGCGGCGGGGATCTTGCCCCTCTTCTCGCGGTTGGCGTCCGGCGCGGGACGACGCTGGGCTGGGCGGGGCCTAGCGGCGCGGCGGAGGGCGTGCTGGGTGGCGGCGGCTCTGCCTAGCGGCGGTGCAGCTGCGGCTTGAGGCCTCTCCAACGCGTGGCGGCTGTGGCTTCTCTGGCGGCGGCGCGAGTTTCCGGCGGCGGCTTGGCGGCGTGGCGCGGCGGAGCTCCGGTGAGGATTCGGCGGCGGGCTGGAGGGCTAGGCGCCGTCCAGTGGTGCTGCCTCCGCGGCGGTTGCGGCTTGGGGCCCCGGACCCCGATCCGATCTAGATCTGGTGGTGCCGGGGTCTGGGCCATGGCGGCTGGCGAGGCATGGGATTCGTCGGGGCTTGTCGGCCTCTAGGCACCATGGGGGTGCCGGCGGCGACGCGTGCCCGGCATGGTGAGACTGCTGGACGTGGTGGTCATCTTCTTCCCGAGATGGCCGACCAGAGGCTTGGTGATCGGATCTTGAGATCCATCATCTTGTCCCGGCTGCGAGTAGGGGAGACATGGTTGCTGGTGAAAACCGAGCCGACGGCAGGCGATGGCGGCGTTCTCGCCGTTACCTTGATGAAGGCATCGTCGTGTAACTATTGTCGACCCACTCGTGCTGCTCCGGGGGAAACCCTAGGATCTAGTGTTCTAGATCGGACGATGGCGGCACTGCGGTGTCGTTTCTCTCTTGGGAGCATCGTTTGCGGAGCAGCGCTGGATGTCAGAGGCAGGAGGTGGAGCGGCTTCGTCTTGCACGGAGCTTCGGGTGTGATGTCAAGTCATGCCTGACCGACAGGTGCTACGCTTTGTCATGCCTGGTCGGCAGGTGCTACGCACGACAGATCTTCCAAGAACTTCAAGCTGTGTCGGCTGGTGATACCTGGCAGCATGGCGCTGAAGTGTATCAGTGGCGACCGCGACGTGCTCAGCTGTTTGCGCGCAGGGAGGAGGTGCCGTTTGGTGCCATGGTGGCGTCGACAATAGCTAGACCGAGCAAGGTTGATGCACCAGTACAATTCTGAAGATGGAGCGGTGGCAGTTGGCGGCGGCGGCATCTGAGTGCACGCCGGACCGGTGAGACCCATGCCCGGCAAGCGTCCTGGATGGGTTCTCAGGTCTTAGATGTTAGGTTTGGCTGCGATGTCTGTTTGGTATTAGGCCCAGGCTATCTGCGCCCTTTCATCAGCTGGATAGAGGTGCTTAGACGGCGGCTTTAGTCTTACTGTTGTATTACTTTGTAAGATCTTGTGAGAATAATTAATAAAGTGGCCGTATGTATCGTCCAGATGCAGAGGCCGGGGGTCATCCTCCTTTTCTAAAAAAAACCCAGCAATGATATATCAGTATTTGTTCCACTGATAGATGGAGATTTGCAATATGATTTTGCGGATATATAAATCCACCCATAGCCTGACGTTTGGAGAGTATTTATTAGTTATTGTTTCACATATTCAAGGAGAATATGTAAGATTAATGTTTGAATTTTCACCGAGTTGGCACAACGGTGCGGTCTGCTCGTCAATTGGATTCCAGCCAAAGTGTTAATACATCAATATTCAGTAGTGACGAGTCTCGTTGATTCCGTGATGCTAGTTAGCTGGGCATATATGCCAGCTAAATTGTGCTGTACCGCGAGCAAGGGCGACGAGGAGGGGGGCGCCGTGGACGGAGCTCTAATGGAGCGACGCAGCGAGCAGAGAACTGCGTGTCCAAGAGCGAGCTGACGGGGTGCAGACCGTGGTCATGGACGGCGGGGAGAACAGCCGGAACGGAGCACCGGCGCTTCCGTAGAGCCGTAGCGGCGGCGGCGGCGGCGACGAATGAGCGTGTACGTAAGAGGAAAAGGGGATTCAGGATTTGAGGATAACTAGTCTAACTGCTTTGAGATTCGTTAAAGCCAGGTGTCTTACGATGAGGAGGGTCTTACGAGCCAGTGCGTGCGACCCGGGTCGCATAAGATTATTTTCCTCCTGATGTCGGCCAAAAGGGGAGGGGCAATGGATATAGTAGTAGTGGTACTACAAACGAAAATTCTAATCTGAGCCCAGGCTCAGATGAACCTGATATCACAACCTTTCAGCAGCATTTAGATCTGTGCATGCAGAAGTATTCGAATCTGTATTCCGTTGCGTACTCGAACCAAAAAACGGTGGGCCATTAGCATATTTATAGCGGGCTGCGCCAGCAATGCTCGCACGGCTCGGGAAGACGGCCACGGCCTGGGTTACATCCTGAGCCCACCTGAGCCGTATTCCTCCAAACGGTAGATCTAAACATCGCCGGCTTCATCGTCAATTCAATCTGCTCTTATACCACACCTAATACCAAACCCTACCTCCCACAAATACACGTTGTACAAGTCATAGGCTTCACCCAGCGAGTCGATCGAAACGTATCCCCAAATCAGGCTTAATCACACTCTTAGTCTGGTCTTCCGCGTACAATCTAATTGATTTCTCCAACGCGCTCATTCGCATGGGGTTCTGTCAAGTGGAGCACTGCCCAGCCTCAAACTGCAAATCGTTCGGCAGACATCTCAAAAAACGTTCATGACTCCATCACTATTTATGGGTTCAGTAACCCAACATTTTGCAAACATGCATATTCTGCGCTTTTCCTGCACAAAACAAACCCAACATCTACACAGCTCTACTCTTTTCACCCAAATCATTGCTGATAGCACACTACCCAGCCGTAAGCATTTTAGCAAGATAACCCATCCAACACTGCAAGTACTTATCACAAGAGCACAACTTCATCGTCCACTTTCGGCAAGCGACCTCAAGGAATTCCGTTTTGAGAAATAAAATACTGAAGCGGCGGAATATATAATCGAAGACAGCAACCTGGAGCCCCCGGGTTCACCTTCCCGGTTGATAGCGCGGACTACGTCGGCGTAGTGTTCTTCCTTCGCCTGTCCTGGCAGCCACTTCTCTCCGGGCTACTGTTCGCCCTTGTCAGCAAATTCTCTACAGTGGAAACCTGGTATTTGGATGGTCTCAGAGTTGATTTACCGCGGACAAAATCGTGAACAATATAAGCGGAAAAAAGGATGACTGAGAGCGAACAGCCTGCGCACCTGTCGGCTGCATCTAGAAGGAATTCCTAGCCGTCGGCCTCCATGGATCTAACAGCGAGCTCTCACTTGGTCTAACACGAGGCAGCCTTGACCAAAACCATCTACTACCGAAATTTAATTTTGCAGGAACCCTCAACCACATGTTGCGCGCTTGCGCGTGGTGCACTGGACGGCTCACTCACGGATGCAAATTCTGTACCAACTCCTGGTCCATGGCTCACTTTCCGCTAGCAACGTTCTGTGCCTAGGCTCCGTGATGGACTAACCACACGCGCCTACGACTGTCCCCAGGCAACGCACCGTCGCGCCCCGTATAGTCTCCGTATACATCTTTTCCAGCGAACCATCTCTGACGCACCTAACGCACTACACCAGATCCCAACGCGCCAGCCAACGTCCACGATATCAGGTCCAGCTGAGCACGGGCACCAAATTACTACAAAGGAACATTATATAAATTTTGCACATTGATGAATCTTTCCAGCCGGAAGGTTTCCTGCTACAAAGCCCCATATGCGCAGCTCATCATCGAACTCAAATACAAACATGTTATCTGCATATAAACTGAACTTCAAATACAAATTCGAATATTTAATATCTGTACAAATTTCGTTTATTCCTTTTTACAGATATACTAGCAGCCAGATGATGTTCACCAATGTTAACGAATCAGCATGGTCTTAGCTGTCCCTTCGACAGAAACGATGAAACCCGACACGCAACAGCATGTTTTACACATAGTTTCTAAGGCCAACTCCACCGCGCGACCCTATCCTGTCCGTCCCCGTCCATTTGGGGTAAAAGAAACAAATGAGACGGCCCAACGCGTGGGCGCAAACGGACTTTTGTCCGCTTTGTATCCGCTTTCGACCCATCCCCGGCCCAAGTTTGCGCCGATTTTGGGGTGAAACGGACAGCGCGCGGACGGGCGGGACGCGCGCGCTTGTCCTCCCCTGGCCCGCCTGTCGGTGGGAGAAACCAA
>NC_041391.1:60518925-60590254 GCF_002162155.2 Triticum dicoccoides
GTCCCTCCCGCCGCCCCCTCTCTCCCCCGTCCATGGCCGACGCCCCGCCGAGTTCCAGCGGCCTGGCCGTCGACCCGCCCGCAAAGGTGAAGAAGAAGGCGCCAAGGAAGCTGCGGTCAGAGTGCACGTCGGAGGAGATCGCCAAGTTGGACGCGGAATCGGCGAAGAGGAGGGAACGGAGAGCGGTCGTCAAGCTCAATGCCGCCACGGCCAAGTTCGCCGCCCAGCGCGAGGAGCTGGATGCCGCGCGGCGCAAGGCCGCTGCCGACGAGAAGGAGGACCTCGTCAACAAAGCGCACGCCATCCTAATGCTTGGCATGGGGCGTCCTCGTCAACAAAGCTCAATGCCGCCGCTGCCGACATGGAGGAGGCGGCCCGGCAAAGGCAGCTAGACATCGAGGCCGACAACGTCAAGGCCAGGCAGAGGCAGCTCGACATCGAGGCCACCAATGCCGCCACCAAAGCGAAGAAGGTGGCTCTTGCGATCATGAGCGTGAACTTGTCGAAGATGAGCGACAAGATGAGGGCCTGGTTCGAAGCCAGGCAGAAGGAGATGCTCGACGCCGAAGGCCTGAACTAGGTCGCCCGATCGGCGTGGCCGTTCTTTTTTAGGCTGGCAAGGGTGCCGTCCGCCCGTCAGGGCCACTGCCGGTGTGCCGGCGAGAAAACATTCATTTTGGAGGCCGGCAGTGTTGTCGGCCGCTGGCATGTGTTGCCGGCGAGGAGAACTATTCATTTTGGAGGCTGGCTGTGTTGCCGGCCGCTGGCTGATGCCGGCGATGGACGTGTAGGCCGCTGGCTCTGTTGCCGGCATGATGAACCGGGGCCGCTGGCCTGAAGTAGGGCTTCGCATTTGAAACCTTGCTTTTATTAGTTTTTTAACTACACGCAGACAGGATGGAGCAAATGGACGCGGCCGCGCGCTGGGCGCACGGCCACCGCATCCCAGGACACGCCCGGACACGACCCCAAATTCCTACTCAAACGGACAAAATCCGGACAAAACGGACGTCCGTTTAGGGTCACGCGCGGTGGAGTTGGCCTAACCATCTTCAGATATGGTTCGAAAATGCATGCGTCTGCAGCGGTATAATCCAGCCTGACCGCAGTCCGCAGTGGTGCCTTCGTCCCCTTGCGTTTGTATTGCCAGATCTTTGAGCTTCCTCAAAATCAATACGCGGACTCCTCCCTGCTGCCTCCTTCCTTTCTGCCATCGAGCATGCCATGTTGGCGGCCAGATCCGCGCCTGCTCGTCGAGGTTGGACCTTGGTGAGTGCCGACCCCGCGCCCGGCGCCGGCCCGACCAACCTTGGTGAGTGCACTGCAGTTCAGGGTTCAGAAAACTTCACTGCACTTGCCAACGGTTCAGGGTTCAGAAACTTCAGATTTGCTTCCTAATTTTCTATGCATGTACTCCCATGGCATGGCCTCCTAATTTTCTATGCACGTCAAGACGCTAAAGATAATCTTGATGCATTACTGGCATTTTGATCTCTGAATGCTGTTAAAGATTATCAAGAATGCTAGTTTGACATTTGGATCTCTGAATGATGTTAATGGTTATCAAGATGCACATTATCAACCAAGAATGCTAGTTTGACATTTTTGATCTCTGAATGCTAGTCTGGCCCATCAACGACGACGGCTCCTCCTCGTGTTCATCGACCTCATGCACAAGTGCTCTGCAAGTCTGCATTGGGTAATTTTTTTTCATATTTACTGTCAAGTTGGATCTTTACTGTAACAAAATGAACATTGGTTAGTGTATGGTGCACAAGTACCGTCGATTCTGTTTTTATACCGTGCATGGTGCCCAACTACTTAAGTCAAGATTCAATAAGCTTGAGGGTACAGCAAGTTACAGCAGTGTTAATTTCTGAATAATTGTTTACAGTAAGCAGAATTGGTTAGGTCTGATTTGTACTGTAAGTACTGTCAAGTCTGACTTGTCAATGAAAACCAGTAATTTTGCTTGGCTCATTTGCATGGACAGAGTCTACTTGGAGTATGTGTTCATGGACACCTCCCTACCTACTCAAGAGATGATTGAACGGACGCCTCTAGGGATTGGCACCAACCATTTTTATTCTTATTTTTCAACACATTGCTTCCTGAACAGGTATGAATCTGAAAGTAAGGGTACTTCCTTGGCATCAGTTGGTGCGGGCATGGGTGCATCCAGTTCCAGTGTTGGTGGCTTGAGATCAATGTACTCTGACAGTGTTTATGGTTTTGCATCAGAGCATCAGAATAATTACAAGAGTTATACTGCAGAATGATTTTGCATCAGCGCATCAGAATGATTTTGCATCTGAAATTTCTATTTGAATCAGAGCATCAGACTAAGTGCTCAGAATTTTCCAACAAACTTTACTCAATTTGAATTTCAATTACCACTCCGCACTTGTACTGCAGAAATTGCTCAGGATTTCAAAAAGGTATGCAGCCACAGCCTGGAAATCGCAGAAAAAAAGGGAATAAACTTCAGCGCATACCTAGTCAAAGAAGGTGTCCACTTGTCATGAGGAAGTGGAAGTGCAGGTCAATGCCCGTAGGAGCCTACAAAGCATGGAAGCAGAGCATAATGTGCACATCCAGAGGAAGCCTGGCTGCGGTCTGCATGAAGCATAACAAGCAAATGTAACACCTGACATCAATCTAAGCATGGATACCGTGCTAAACAGAGGGTGAATAACAACATGGCTTTATTCGTACCAGTTAGCTTGCTCAACTTTATCCATAACTGCCCTCTGCTTGCTTCCATGCACCAAATTCCTACACATAAAAAGCTCTATTAAGACTGTTTCCGTTAGAGGAAAGCTCTGGTAAAACCAAAAGAAAGGACAAACTAAATATTAGTCTGAGTAGATCACCATCAATTAGCTAGCGGCTTTAAATTCCACATCTAATTGCTTACATGGCATATATATGGAAGGAAAACAGAGAAATATGTTTGTTTACATTCGATTATCAACTCCAGAAAAAAAAGTGATGGCATGCATGATTGACTTAATAAAACTGTATAGATGAAGATGAAAACACATAATTCACATACTGCATAGCGCCTCGATCATTTGCGGCTTTCTATTAAAATAATAAGAAATTGCAGCACTAGCTTGTGCTAAATTCAACTGTCGGTTGAACAGCAGCTTCTTTGCCCAAATATTTTCAACCCATTCTCCGGCAACAGTGCTCATAGAGGTGGAGTAAAAGCAAAGACCATTTGATAACACCAGAAGTTTCCCAGCGTACAAAAGAAAGTTTAGACCACAGGTTCCTATCCTAGAGTAAGCGAAAAAGAAAATGCTCTAGTGTGAAAGTAAATTATCATGCAAGTATCAGGTTCAGAAGGATTTCACAACTTGCAAAATTCAGAAGGAGAAAGGCATCATCAACACTTGAATAAATACTTGTAACTGAAGGAAGTCTCAGGCATCATCAACTAACAGAGCCTTCAGAATCATCTGTAGTATAGCAAATCCCCAGCCACCATGCTTGGTCGATCTCCTGAAAGAAGAAAGAACTAAGCATCTATATCTAGTTTCATCACTTCTTCTCAAGAAAGTAAGAAAGCCCCATGAATCTACAACATTCAGTAAATCAGTCAGTATGCTCTTTATTGCCCATCCAATTCTTACTCAAGGTCTCAAGGAAACTACTTTAAAAAAAATCATACTCACTTGGCAAGTCACTTCATTCCTTAATAGACTCCTTCCCCTCGCCTTCATTGCATTAATATTATTTCTATAATTCCCACAGGCTAAACTAGGTACTAGAGAAGAAACACACAACTGATCTTCATTTCAAATCAGAGCTCTGCGCCAATAATAGCATGTGCCCATCTCCTTTGTGTTACTGCAAGCACACAGCTGTGATCTCATTTATTCCAATTTCTACAGCCTAACATCAGGAATAAACATATGATCACCATCCTCTCCTCACACATCGTAGACCAGCATGTCTACAGTTTCTGTGTTTGCAATTCTCCAAGATTCTATAACTACGGACTACGCTCACTATCTTATCTGACAGCTAGTACTAGCATACATAGACTGAGATTTAACTGAAAAAAGTGTACGAAAAGATGACATTCACTATAACTGAGAGAAATAATACTGCATTCTCTTAAATGTTAAGACCAAGCTTGGTTAATCATCTCTGGTACAATCTCTTTGCTAAGGTAACAGTCTTCGACATCTTCATTCTCTTTTCTCCAATTCCAGCCTACATGTTTTCAGAAGAGATTGTAACCAACACAACTGAAGCAAATATAAAAGAGCATCTAGAAATGCAAAAAAAAAATAAAACAGAGGATAGTACATAGATCTACCTGACTATCCCTACAAAATTATGCCAAGGCATAAAGATATCCTAGCATCTATATAAATAGTGCTAATATGGAACAAAAATAGTTAACAGGTATGGCAGAGAATAACATGATAATGCCATGACCCTTTTTAAGATTACCTTAACATAAGTTCCTTCATAGTGTATGAAATGCCCTCTATTTTTCGGAACCATACCATACAAGCATCATTTTGTGTATCCGGTACAAATACAAGGGTCTTTGAAATATCCGTTAAGTAGTGCTAGATGGGTAGGCTGTCAACAAAATGCTACTAGCCAACTACTGAAGTATTAAGTTTTGACAAAAGATGCTCTGAGAAAAAGTATCAGCGAGTGGCCATCCAAGAATATAAGAGAAAAATAAACGAAAAAACTGATACAGACTACTAGTAAACAATGACCTGCTTTCACAACAGTTAATATCTTACAAACAAAGCTACTGCAGGAGAATGAAGAGTTTCAGCTTAGAGGAAGCAAATAAACAGAGTAGATCAAAACTGCAATCTCAACAGTGACTAACACGTTAATTCCAGATTTGTTTCCACCAAAAAAGATGTTTAACGAATTTTGGGGCTTCATATCATCTTCATGGCAAAAAAGAGAACCTTTTTTCATGGAAAGATAGATTGACTCAGGATTGCATTGAAAGCTGCAATGGCAATTGAGAACATAAACATATAGGGCATGCAAATATACTCTTCATTAATATATTTGAAAGCATTTGTAGAATGCCCTGATGTCACACTCTTAGTTCTAGTATGCATGACAATATGACATCAAGATGGACAGGTTAATTGCAGTGTAATTCTTTCTTCTGTACTGAATGATGCAATGGACATACAAGGGCTCACGATAAAACTATCAGTTTCATTAAGGACCAGCAACACTATATTAGCATGTACTCCCTCCGTTCCAAATTACTTGTCTTGGATTTGTCTAGATACGGATGTATCTAGCATTAAAATGAGTCTAGATACATCTGTATTTAGACAAATCCAAGACAAGTAATTCGGAACGGAGGGAGTACTTGACATACTATAGCAGACAACCAACATCCACTCAGGCACACAGACAGAGATTACCAGCTCACTACACATAGGGTAAACTTCTTTGCGCCATATGCAGTTACAAATTCTCCTGGACCATTATTGGTCATGTAATTCTGAAATTAGAAGGCACTTCCCTACAAGTGGCAGCATAGTTTCCGGCGAGGTGGGGGCATCTTCCTTGTGAGGGCATACAAACTTTTCCATGAAAATCTTCTGTCACCAAGGCTGCTGAATAGTGGTTCCACTCATGCTCTAGCAATCCATTTTCCTGCTTCTTGGTTCATGTAAATCTGAATGTAGCAGGCACCTGCCCTGTGCAAGCAGCTGCATAGTCTTCAGCAAGGTGTGGTGCAGCTTGCTTGTGAGGGCATATGAACTTCTCCACAAATACCTTCTCGCTGACCACAACCATACTGTAGTAGTCTCTGCCATGATTTAGCAATCCATTTTCCTTAAGAAATTTCACAACATGGTAGCGGGGTCTGAGCCGGCCCTCCAGGCTGCAAGTGAGCATAGCGGGGCGATGAGCAATGTAGGCCGGCTCCAACCCCACCTCAGAGATTAGGAAGTCTGACATACGCTGCAGCACGTCATTTGATCTTGCCAGCAAAATCAGAGCCTTGGACACAGCAATGCCAACCTCGGTATCTGACCACCTAAGTGTCCTCTTCAAGTAGTCCACTCTGGCAGCGATCTTGTCCTCGCTGAAGCATGAGACGGTGTGCAGCGCTTGCCTGAACATTCCTGAGCCACGGGGCACACCTAAACGTTCGGCGCACGCAACCATCGCCAGGACACGCTCTGGTTTGGCGCTAAGCATCCTTGGCTCACGGATGAACAGCTTGGCAATATCACAAGCACCTAGCCCGCACTCTGCTAGGAGCTTGACATTTGGCTTGACCACCCTCTCGAGGTCAGAGTGGAGGAAGAAGTGGCCATGTTTGAGCGGCCGGACCATGTTCTCGATGGAGCCGAAGAGTGGAAGGTAGTACTCTAGCTTGGAGACGAAGGATCTGCGGCGGAAGTTGTCAGGGACGAGCGAGAGGAGGCGCGCAATCTCAGCTTGTGACAGGCCGAGGCCGGTGAGCCCAACGACGATGGGGGACAAGGTTGTCTCCACGCCGGCGCAGAGGATCAGCGGGTCCCTGGCGACGACGGCCGCGACATCAGCGCCCGAGAGGCCGAGGCCGGCAAGGAAGGCAAGCACGGCATCTGGCTTGCCCGGGGACTTGAGGTGGGAGATCTTGGCGGAGGCCTTGAGTGCCTGGGCACGGGTGAGGCCGCAGGTCTCGACGAGGTAGTCGTCGACGGCGAAGCTAGGGTTTGAAGAAATGCGGGGGGCAGCGGCGGCGGAGAGGAGGCGGTGGAGAGAGAGGAGTGGTGAGGCGGAAGGAGAGGGCGCGGCGAAGAGGAGATGGGAGAGGACGCGCTGCCGGAGGTGGAGCATGGCGCCGCGACGGCGGAGCGGCGGCGGCGGTCGGTGGGGAATTTGAGTGGCGTCGGATGTGTCTCCGCTGGTGTGGATTGTCAAAGGAACAGAACTTGGCTGGGCCAAATTACCATCCAATCCCTGCCATCCAAATGACATCCAACGGTGTATTTCCATCCACACGTTGCCCATGGCAAAGCAGCGTCCATGAGAGCCCAAATATAACTGCACGCGAAAACATCTACTCCCTTCGTCCCATAATATAAAAGCGGTTTTGACACTAGTGTAGTGTCAAAAACCAAATCAGTGTGGTACTATATTATACATAAAACCAAATCTAAATCATACCTGTCAAAAAATTCTATTATACAGAACATAACTGTTTTCTTTGACAAAAACCATCAAGCGAGCCGAAATTTCCGCCGCTCCGCTACATTATAAGAAGGGAGTTGCCTGGTTAATAAAAAAAATCGGCGGAAATAACCACCAGGCCACAATGGCAAGGTTAATATGAAGTCGAGCACATGCTACAACAAGTGACAAACGTCAATACGAGCACAACATTGTCATTGTCATGGCCCTCAACGACGGGGCTTTGTCATAGCTAGCCAACAATACAAGAAAAAACCCTCAGGGATGGCACCAGGCCGTCGTTGGAATGTGACATACAATAAAAGGACAACTCCAAATTTAGCAGAAGACACACAATTCACAGTCATCACCTTCATTTGTGGCTGCACAAGGGCATGTGATGAGATTTGAATGACATCAGATTGAGTAAATAACATAAAACTACTACAATTCGGATAAGGGTTTTAAAAAACTACCCATTTTTTTCACTGATACCTACCAACTTTGGGGTCGGTTGTTTCAAAAAACCCAAATCACCATGGGTTACAAAATTGATCTAGTTTATGACAGGTCGGGTCGGCTCCTAAACAAACCGTTTGTTTGACCATTTTATTTGACCATTAGCTTACATATGGGACCCACATGTAAGCTATCTCTTCCTCCTCTTTCCTTTCCTCTCCTCTCCTCTCTCTCTCTCTCTCTCTCTCTCTCTCAGCACGACACCAATCTAGCCCCTCCTGAGACATCGTCCCTCTCCTTTCCCAAGCCGGCGATGCCCCTCCCCAGCCTCCCTCTGCCAACGTTGGCGGCTTGATAGAAGTGTCGGGACTTGCCGAAGTAGGAGAATCGGGCGCGACGATGTGCGCTTGAAGATGGAGAAGACGGCCGCCGCCGCCATGAAGGTAGGTGGCGTATGCTCCTGTCCCGCCGCTCCCGCGCGTCAGTTGCTTCTTCGGCGCCATGCGCTGCTCCTGTCCGGCAGTGTAGGCGGCCAGCTCGAGGAGGGGAGGAGCGGCATAAGAGGTCGTCGCGGCGTCTTGCATGCTCGCCGCCGGATTCCGCGAGGAGCACCTCACCTCTCCCTCCCACAGAAGTTAGCTTCGCCGGGGTCATACCCCTTGATACGAGCTCGTCTCCTGCCGCTCCGGTCGGCCACCGTCACAGGGAATCAGGGGAGCTCTGGCGGCCTCCATGCCCCTCGATGCGCCCCTGAACTTTGCCAGCAACAGAAGCCGTGCTACAGGTGCGCGGTGGCGGCAAGGGCGGCAGCAACTCGTTTTGACGGCCTGGCGCGGCAGCGGCAAGGAACAGGGACTTGATCGCTTTTTCAAAAAACTGCAGGGACATGATTGCTTTTTAAAAAAACTACATGGGCTATTTGTAAAAGTACTAGGTATTAAAGATTATATTTTATTAGAATAAGAGGAAGAGACAGGCGGTCAACCGAACAGTTGTCTTACATGTAGGCCCGACCTGTCATAAACTGGATCAATTTTGTAACATGGTGATTTGGGTATTTTGGAAACAACTGACCCCAAAGTGGGTAAGTATAGAAACATAAAATTTGCTAGTTTTCTGGAACCCTAACCCGAATTGTAGTAGTTTCATGCTATTTACTCCGTTTGATTCCATATGATGTCGGCCAAAAGGGGAGGGGCACCTAGATGATGCCTCAACGTGTGTGCGCTTGGGGGAGATAGGGCATCATTATTGGAGTCGTCGCAATGAATGGCACCTATGCCATGGTTGAGGGGCCCACGGGGACACGGCAATGTCGATGCGCATCGTACGGGTTAAATTTGTTTTTGAAATCTTCTAAAATGTTACTAAAATGTTACACTTTTAGTTTTGGAAAAGAGACAACGGCATAGTAGTAGTGGTATAAAGAAACATCGTATAATTTTTGCACATTAAATCTTTCCAGCTGGAAGGTTTCCTCCTACAAAGCCCCCATATGCGCAGCTCGTCATCGAACTCAAATACAAACACGTTATCTGCATACACTCAACTTCAAATAGAAATTCAAATATTTAATATTTGTACAAATTCGTTTCTCCCTTTTTTACAGATACTACCAACCAGATGATGTTCACCAATGTTAATGAATCAATATGGTCTTAGGTGTTCCCCCGACAGAAATGATGAAATCCGAGCAGGTTTTACACTTAGTTGCTAACCATCTTCAGATAGGGTTTGAAAAAGCACAACCATTACACAATCATCTCATCTTCCTCACCTCCCAAACTGCTGCCAACTTCCCCAGCTAGTGACTCTTTTTTTAACACCGCCTTACATTAACTAACCAGTGCGAAACTTACAATCATTCGATACAAAATTCACCACACAGGGCGGTACATCATTAACAAGAATACCATCAGATCTATTGTCAAAACTAAATTTTGCAATTAGATGAGCCACCACATTGGCGGATTGGCTAATCTTAGCCATTTGAAAGTTGTTTATCAGCTTAGATAAGCTCAGTGCTTCCTTCTTATAATCGACCAACGATGACCTATCAAGGTTCTCTGTTGCAAGAGTCGCCACAACAAACGCACAATCATTCTCTAAAATAATAGGATTGTGGAGAGGTATACCTATGTATAGACCAGCAATGCATGCCCTTAGCTCTGCTTCCTCCACACTTTGACATGATATAATGAAGTCCCAAGAAGAGACAATGACTTACCCAGCCGCATTCCTAACCACCACACCGACACTTGCTTCTCTGATGCTCTCTACAAAGCTTGCGTCAAAATTAATCTTTAAAAAACTAGTTGGTGGGGGAGTCCAATCCTCCTTAGCTCCCAAATTATCAGGTGCCCATCTTAATCCATCCATTGGCCCTTTTCCTTTATTTTTCGAATCTACTGGAGGCACTGAGTGATATGCGGCATAAGACGCCCAATAATTCTCCACAAAGCTAGCAGAAGCTGCTACTGATTCCTTTCCTTTTGATTGGACAGCGACACTGAGCTTCCCCCGCCATCTTAATAGAGCGTCGAGTAATCTCGTGCCGCCACAGTTGAAACCATGTCTCTCCTCTAGAGATAATGTAAGCTTGCGACTGCAGCGGTATCATCCTGCCTGACCGTAAGCGGAAGCGTTTGATAACGCACTTGATGTAGTCGAACTTAATCTAGCTCTGACCGATCAAGTACCGAACGTACGGCACCTTCGAGTTCTGCACACGTTCAGCTCGGTGGTGTCCATCGCCTTCTTGATCCAGCAAGACGTTGAGGTAGTAGATGAGTTCTGTCAGCATGATGATGTGGTTACGGTGATGGTGAAGTGATCCTCGCAGGTCTTCGCCTAAGCACTACGACAATATGACCGGGGTTGTAAATGGTGGACGGGGGCGCCGCACACGGCTAGGCAATTCTCTGGGGTGTGCTAGGGGCGCCCCACATATATATAGGTGGGAGGGGGAGGGAAGAGGCCAGGAGGCGCCCCAAGTAGGACCTAATCCTACTTGGGTTCCTCCTAGTCCGCCCCCTTCCTTATTTACCGGAGGGGGAAGGAAAGAGGAGGGGGAAGAAAGGGAAGAGGGAGGCCAAATCCCCCCTTTCCTTCTCCCTTTGGTTCGACCCATATGGGGGGCGCACCAGCCCCTGGTGGCTGGTGTGTTTCCCCTCTTGGCCCATTAGGCCCATATCTTTTGCCGGGGGTGCCCGGAACCCCTTCCGGTGACCCGATATGTACCCGGTACCCTCCAGAACACTTCCGATATCCTAATACTATCGTCATATATATCATATTTACCTCTCAACCATTTCGAGACTCCTTGTCATGTCCATGATCACATCTAGGACTTCAAACAACATTCGGTCACCAAATCACATAACTCATATAATATAATATCGTCATCGAACGTTAATCCTGCAACTAAGAGGACCAAATCTTCATACCTAGTTTAATCTCGTTACCAGCAAGTCTCTTTACTCGTTCTGTAGTACATCATCCTGCAACTAACTCATTAGTCACTTTGCTTGCAAGGCTTCTTATGATGTGTATTACTGAGAGGGCCCAGAGATACCTCTCCGATACTCGGAGTGACAAATCCTAATCTCGATCTATGCCAACTCAACAAACACCTACGGAGATACATGTAGAGCATCTTTATAATCACCCAGTTATGTTGTGATGTTTGATAGCACATAAGGCATTCCTCCGGTATCCGTGAGTTGCATAATCTCATAGTCAAAGGAATGTGTATTTGACGTGAGGAAACCAATAGCAATAAAATTGAACGATCAATATGCTAAGCTTATAGATGGGTCTTGTCCATCACATCATTCTCCTAATGATGTGATCCCATTATCAAATGACAACTGCCAACTCATGTCCATGGTTAGGAAACCTTAACCATCTTTGATCAACGAGCTAGTCAAGTAGAGGCTCACTAGGGACACAATTGTTTGTCTATGTATTCACACATATATTTAGGTTTCCGATCAATACAATTCTAGCATGAATAACAAACATTTATCATGAATAAGGAAATATAAATAACAACTTTATTATTGCCTCTAGGGCATATTTTCTTTCATTCTCCCACTTGCACTAGAGTCAAAAATCTAGTTTACATTGTAATGATTCTAACACCCGTGGAGTCTTGGTGTTGATCATGTTTTGCTCGTGGAAGAGGCTTAGTCAACGGGTCTGCTACATTCAGATTCGTATGTATTTTGCAAATCTCTATGTATCCCTCCTTGACTTGATCGCGGATGGAGTTGGAGTGTCTCTTGATGTGTTTGGTTCTTTTGTGAAATCTGGATTCCGTCGCTAAGGCAATTGCTCCAGTATTGTCACAAAAGATTTTCATTGGCCCCGATGCACTAGGTATTACACCTAGATCGGATATGAACTCCTTCATCCAGACTCCTTCATTTTCTGCTTCCGAAGCAGCTATGTACTTCGCTTTACACGTAGATCCCGCCATGACGCTCTGCTTGGAACTACACCAACTGTCAGCTCCGCCATTCAAAATAAATATGTATCCGGTTTGTGACTTAGAGTCATCTGGATCAGTGTTAAAACTAGCATCGACATAACATTTATGACAAGCTCTTTGTCACCTCCATAAACTAGAAACATAGCCTTGGTCCTTTTCAGGTACTTCAGGATGTTCTTGATCGCTGTCTATTGATCCACTCCTAGATTACTTTGATACCTCCCTGCCAGACTTGTGGCAAGGCACACATTAGGTCTGCTACACAGTATAGCATACATGATAGAACCTATGGTTGAGGCATAGAGAATGACTTTCATTTTCTCTCTATCTTCTGCATTGGTCGGGCATTGAGTCCGACTCAATTCATACCTTGCAACACAGGCAAGAACCCTTTCTTTGACCGATCCATTTTGAACTTCTTCAAAACTTTGTCAAGGTATGTGCTTTGTGAAAGTCCTATTAAGCGTCTTGATCTATCTCTATAGATCTTGATGCCCAATATATAAGCAGCTTCACTGAGGTCTTTCATTAAAAAACTCTTATTCAAGTATCCTTTTATGCTATCCAGAAATTCTACATCATTTCCAATCAACAATATGCCATCCACATATAGTATTAGAAATTCTACAGAGCTCCCACTCACTTTCTTGTAAATAAAGGCTTCTCCGAAAGTTTGTATAAAACCATATGCTTTGATCACCTCATCAAAGCGTATATTCCAACTCCAAGATGCTTCCACCAGTCCATAGATGGATTGCTGGAGCTTGCACACTTTGTTAGCACCTTTAGGATCGACAAAACCTTCTGTTGCATTATTTACAACTCTTCTTTAAGAAATCCATTAAGGAATGCAGTTTTGACGTCCATTTGCTAGATTTAATAATCATAAAATGCGGCAATTGCTAACATGACTCGGACAGGCTTAAACATCGCTATGGGTGAGAAAATCTCATCATAGTCAACTCCTTGAACTTGTCGAAAACCCTTTGCGACAAGTCGAGCTTTGTAGACAGTAACATTACCATCAGCGTCAGTCTTCTTGAAGATCCATCTATTCTCTATGGCTCGCCGATCATCGGGCAAGTCCACCAAAGTCCACAGTTTGTTCTCGTACATGGATCCTATCTCAGATTTCATGGCCTCAAACCATTTATCGGAATCTGGGCTCATCATAGCTTCTTCATAGTTCGTAGGTTCGCCATGGTCTAGTAACATGACTTCCAGAACAAGATTACCGTACCACTCTGGTGCGGATCGTACTCTGGTTGACCTACGCGGTTTAGTAATAAATTGATATGAAGTTTCATGATCATCATCATTAGCTTCCTCTCTAGTTGGTGTAGGCATCACGGGAACAGTTTTCTATGATGAGCTACTTGTTGGGGAACGTAGTTATTTCAAAAACTTTCCTACACACACTCAAGATCATGGTGATGCATAGCAACGAGAGGGGAGAGTGTTGTCCACATACCCTCGTAGACCGAAAGTGGAAGCGTTAGCACAACGCGGTTGATGTAGTCATACGTCTTCACGATCCGACCAATCAAGTACCAAACGTACAGCACCTCCAAGTTCAGCACACGTTCAGCTCGATGACGTCCCACGAACTCCGATCTAGCAGAGCTTTGAGGGAGAGTTCTATCAGCACGACGGCGTGATGACGGTGTCGATGATGCTACCGACGCAGGGCTTCGCCTAAGCACCACTACAATATTACCGAGGTGGAATATGGTGGAGGGGGCACCGCACACGGCTAAGAGATCAAGAGATCAATTGTTGTGTCTAGAGGTGTCCCCCTGCCCCCGTATATAAAGGATCAAAGGAAGGGGGCGGCCGGCCAGGAGGAGGGCGCGCCAGGGAGGAGTCCTACTCCCACCGGGAGTAGGACTCCCTCTTTTTCCTAGTTGGAGTAGGAGGGGGGTGATACGTCTCCAACGTATCTATAATTTTTGATTGCTCCATGCTACTTTATCTACTGTTTTGGACTATATTGGGCTTTATTTTCCACTTTTATATTATTTTTGGGACTAACCTATTAACCGGAGGCCCAGCCCAGAATTGTTGTTTTTTGCCTTTTTCAGTATTTCGAAGAAACAGAATATCAAACGGAGTCCAAACGGAATGAAACCTTTGGGATCGTTATTTTCCAACCGAACGTGACCCAGGAGACTTGGACCCTACTCTAAGAAGCACCAGAGGCGGTCACGAGGGTGGAGGGCACCCCCCCTGGGCGCGCCCCCTACCTCGTGGGCCCCTCGGAGCTCCACCGACGTACTCCTTCCTCCTATATATACCTACGTATCCCCGAACGATCAAAGAGGAGCCAAAAATCTAATTCCACCGCCGCAACTTTCTGTATCCACGAGATCCCATCTTGGGGCCTGTTTCTGGAGCTCCGCCGGAGGGGGGCATCCACCATGGAGGGCTTCTACATCATCACCATAGCCCCTCCGATGAAGTGTGAGTAGTTTACTTCAGACCTTCGGGTCCATAGCTAGTAGCTAGATGGCTTCTTCTCTCTTTTTGGATCTCAATACAATGTTCTCCCCGTCTCTCGTGGAGATCTATTTGATGTAATCTTCTTTTTGCGGTGTGTTTGTTGAGATCGATGAATTGTGGGTTTATGATCCAGTATTATCTATGGAAAATATTTGATTCTTCTTTGAATTCTTTTATGTATGATTGAGTTATCTTTGCAAGTCTCTTCGAATTATCTTATTTGGTTTGGCCAACTAGATTGGTAGTTCTTGCAATGGGAGAAGTGCTTCGCTTTGGGTTCAATCTTGCGGTGTCCTTACTCAGTGACAGAAAGAGTTGCAAGGCACATATTGTATTGTTGCCATCGAGGATAACAAGATGAGGTTTTTATCATATTGCATGAATTTATCCCTCTACATCATGTCATCTTGCTTACGACGTTACTCTGTTTTTACTTAATACTCTAGATGCATGCTGGATAGCGGTCAATGAGTGGAGTAATAGTAGTAGATGCAGAATCGTTTCAATCTACATGTTTTGGACATGATGCCTATATACATGATCATTGCCTAGATATACTCATAACTATGCTCAATTCTGTCAATTGCTCAACAATAATTTGTTCACCCACCGTAGAATACTTATGCTCTCGAGAGAAGCCACTAGTGAAACCTATGGCCCCCGGGTCTATTCTCATCATATCAATCTATATCACTTTATTTAATTGCTTTGTTTTTACTTTTCCTTTACTTTTTACTTTGCATCTATCTATCAAAAATACCAAAAATATTATCTCTATCAGATCTCACTCTCGTAAGTGACCGTGAAGGGATTGACAACCCCTAAGTGTTGGTTGCGAGTTGCTATCGTTTTGTGTAGGTACGAGGGACTTGTGCGTGGTCTCCTACTGGATTGATACCTTGGTTCTCAAAAACTGAGGGAAATACTTACGCTACTTTAGTGCATCATCCTCTCCTCTTCGGGGAAATCCAACGCAGTGCTCAAGAGGTAGCAAGAAGAATTTCTGGCGCCGTTGTCGGGGAGGCCTACGCAAAAGTCAACATACCAAGTACCCATCACAATCCCTATCTCTCGCATTACATTATTTGCCATTTGCCTCTCGTTTTCCTCTCCCCCACTTCACCCTTACCATTTTATTCGCCCTCTCTTTCCCAATCTCCTCCTCTTTTTCCCTTTGCCTTTTGTCTGCTCGTGTGTTAGTTTGCTTGCTTGTCATCATGACTAGTCTTATATCCTCTCCGTTATCTCCCGAGAATGAAGTGCTAAATTTTAAACAAAGGGAGGGAGAAAATCTAAAAGATGCTTGGTATAGAATTTGCAATGCTCGAAATAGATCTACCAGGAAGCAATCTACTTCAGTTCTTCTTCGCAATTTTTATGTAGGTGCTAATCCTTGGTATAGATATATCCTTGATACCATTACTGGAGGGAATTTTTTGGGTAGCCATACTTTTGATTCCTATAATGCTTTAATAGATTTATTTGGCTCACCTCCTCTTTTGGTTAATGGAACTATGTTAACTTTGGAGCATGTTATGCAAAGGCTTGAAATTATTGAAAACAAAGTTGCTACCATTGAGTCCATTGAAAATCTAGATAAAAAGATTCATAATCAAATTACTCAATATGGATCTAAGGTAGGAATGACTTTGAAAAATATTAATGAGAAGGAACCCATGGTTGATGAAAAAATAAATCTAGACTCTACTCGAATCGATAAACTTGAGGGTATCATTACCAACTTGGGAACCGCTTTTTCTTCCGTAAAGAATACTCCTAGTCCTCGCACTAAAATTGCCAAGCTTATGTATGTTCCTAAAAATAAGGGTGAATCGTCTAGTAAGGAAAATGCGGATCTTAAATCTATAAGTATTCATCCCGATCTTTTTACTATCATTAAGGAACCATTTGCTACGAATGATTTTTTCGATCTTGTGCCTAAAAATTTGATAATTACTAGAAAGAAAGAAAATTCTAAAGGAGGTAGATGCCTCATTGAAGAATTGCCTACCAAAGATGGCAATACCTAGATCTATCCTTGCTTTTATGCCTAGCTAGGGGCGTTAAACGATAGCGCTTGTTGGGAGGCAACCCAATTTTATTTTTAGTTTTTTGTTTTTGCTTCTGTTTAGGAATAAATAATCCATCTACCTTATGTTTGGATGTGGTTTTATGTTTTAGTTAGTGTTTTTGCCAAGTAGAACCTATAGGATAAGCTATGATGATAGTTGATTTGATTCTGCTGAAAAACAGAAACTTTGTGCTCACGAGAAAAAATTCAATAAATCACAGGAACGTGATTTTGCATTGATTATTTTTGCTGCTGATCAATAAAAAAATTGTCCAGTACGTCCTATTTTGGTTGGAATTTTTATAGTTCCAGAAGTTTGCGTTAGTTACAGATTGCTACAGACTGTTCTGTTTTTGACAGATTCTGTTTTGCGTGTGTTGTTTGCTTATTTTGATGAATCTATGGCTAGTAAAATAGTTTATAAACCATAGAGAAGTTGGAATACAGTAGGTTTAACACCAATTCAAATAAAGAATGAGTTCATTACAGTACCTTGAAGTAGTGTTTTGTTTTCTTTCTCTAACGGAGCTCACGAGATTTCTATTGAGTTTTGTGTTGTGAAGTTCTCAAGTTTTGGGTGAATTCTTTTGATGGATTATGGAACAAGGAGTGGCAAGAGACTAAGCTTGGGGATGCCCATGGCACCCCCAAGATAATCCAAGGACACCAAAAAGTCAAAGCTTGGGGATGCCTCGGAAGGCATCCCCTCTTTCGTCCACTTCCATCGGTAATTTACTTGGAGCTATATTTTTATTCACCAACATGATATGTGTTTTGCTTGGAGCGTCTTATATTATTGTGTCTTTGCTTGTTAGTTTACTACAATCATCCTTGCTGTACACACCTTTTTGAGAAAGCCATATATGATTTGGAATTTGTTAGAATACTCTATGTGCTTCGCTTATATCTTTTGAGTTTGCTAGTTTTGCTCATAGTGCTTCACTTATATCTTTTGAGTGTGATAATTTTTGCTCTAGTACTTCACTTAGATCTTTTACAGCACGGTGGTGGAATTGTTTTAAAGAAACTTGATCTCTCATGCTCCACTTAGATTATTTTGAGAGTCGTTAATAGCATGGTAATTTGCTTAATGTTAATATACTTGGTGTTCAAGATATGTGAAACTTTCTTTTGAGTGCGTTGAATACTAAGATAAGTTTGATGCTTGATAATTGTTTTGAGATATGGAGGTGATAATATCATAGTCGTGCTAGTTGGGTGATTATGAATTTGGGAAATACTTGTGTTGAAGTTTGCAAATCCCGTAGCATGCACGTATGGTTAAAGTTATGTAACAAATTTGAAACATGAAGTGTACCTGGCTTGCGCATCCTTATGAGTGGCGGTCGGGGACGAGTGATGGTCTTTTCCTACCAATCTATCCCCCTAGGAGCATGCGCGTAGTACTTGAATTTGTGATGACTTCTAAATTTTTGCAATAAGTATATGAGTTCTTTTGACTAATGTTGAGTCCATGGATTATACACACTCTCATCTTTCCGCCATTGCCAGCCTCTTCGGTACCGTGCATTGCCCTTTCTCACCTTGAGAGTTGGTGCAAACTTCGCCGGTGCATCCAAACCCCGTGATACGATACGCTCTATCACACATAAACCTCCTTATATCTTCCTCAAAACAGCCACCATACCTACCTATTATGGCATTTCCATAGCCATTCCGAGATATATTGCCATGCAACTTCCACCATCATCATCATGACATGCATTACTTTTGTCATATTGCCATTGCATGATCTTGTAGTTGACATCGTATTTGTGGCAAAGCCACCAAGCATTATTTTTATACATGTCACTCTTGATTCATTGCACCATCCCGGTACACCGCCGGAGGCATTCATATAGAGTCATATCTTGTTCTAAGTTTCGAGTTGTAATCCTTGTGTTGTAATTTATAGAAGTGTGATGATCATCATTATTAGAGCATTGCCCAAATAAAAAAAAGGCCAAAAAAAGAAAGGCCCAAAAAAAAGGGCAATGCTACTATCTCTTTTTCCACACTTGTGCTTCAAAGTAGCACCTCGTTCTTCATGTAGTGAGTCTCATATATTGTGCTTCAAAGTAGCACCTCGTTCTTCATGTAGTGAGTCTCATATATTGTGCTTCAAAGTAGCACCATGCTTTTCATGTAGTGAGTCTCATGTGTTATCACTTTCATATACTAGTGGGAATTTTTCATTATAGAACTTGGCTTGTATATTCCTATGATGGGCTTCCTCAAAATGCCCTAGGTCTTCGTGAATAAGCAAGTTGGATGCACATCCACTAGTTTTCTTTTGTTGAGAATTCATAGCTCTAGTGCATCCGTTGCATGGCAATCCCTACTCCTCATGTTGATATCAATTGATGGGCATCTCCATAGCCCGTTGATTAGCCTCATCAACGTGAGACTTTCTCCTTTTTTGTCTTCTCCACACAATCCCCATCATCATATTCTATTCCACCCATAGTGCTATATCCATGGCTCACGCTCATGTATTGCGTGAAGGTTGAAAAAGTTTGAGATTATTTAAGTATGAAACAATTGCTTGGCTTGTCATCGGGGGTATAGAAGTTGGGAACATTTTTGTGTGACGAAAATGAAGCATAGCCTAACTATATGATTTTGTAGGGATGAACTTTCTTTTGCCATGCTATTTTGAGAAGACATGATTGCTTTGATTAGTATGCTTGAAGTATTATTATTTTTATGTCAATATGAACTTTTGTCTTGAATCTTTCGGATCTGAATATTCATATCACAATTAAGAAGATTTACATTGAAATTATGCCAAAGTATCACTCCGCATCAAAAATTCTTTTTTATCATTTACCTACTCGAGGACGAGCATGAATTAAGCTTGGGGATGCTTGATACGTCTCCAACGTATCTATAATTTTTGATTGCTCCATGCTACTTTATCTACTGTTTTGGACTATATTGGGCTTTATTTTCCACTTTTATATTATTTTTGGGACTAACCTATTAACCGGAGGCCCAACCCAGAATTGCTGTTTTTTGCCTTTTTCAGTATTTTGAAGAAACAGAATATCAAACGGAGTCCAAACGAAATGATACCTTCGGGATCGTGATTTTCCAACCGAACGTGACCCAGGTGACTTGGACCCTACTCCAAGAAGCGCCAGAGGCGGTCACGAGGGTGGAGGGCGCGCCCCCTACCTCGTGGGCCCCTCGGAGCTCCACCGACATACTCCTTCCTCCTATATATACCTACGTATCCCCGAACGATCAAAGAGGAGCCAAAAACCTAATTCCACCGCTGCAACTTTCTGTATCCACGAGATCCCATCTTGGGGCCTGTTTACGGAGCTCCGCCGGAGGGGGCATCCACCACGGAGGGCTTCTACATCATCACCATAGCCCCTCCGATGAAGTGTGAGTAGTTTACTTCAGACCTTCGGGTCCATAGCTAGTAGCTAGATGGCTTCTTCTCTCTTTTTGGATCTCAATACATTGTTCTCCCCCTCTCTCGTGGAGATCTATTTGATGTAATCTTCTTTTTGCGGTGTGTTTGTTGAGATCGATGAATTGTGGGTTTATGATCCAGTATTATCTATGGAAAATATTTGATTCTTCTTCGAATTCTTTTATGTATGATTGAGTTATCTTTGCAAGTCTCTTCAAATTATCTTATTTGGTTTGGCCAACTAGATTGGTAGTTCTTGCAATGGGAGAAGTGCTTAGCTTTGGGTTCAATCTTGCGGTGTCCTTACTCAGTGACAGAAAGAGTTGCAAGGCACGTATTGTATTGTTGTCATCGAGGATAACAAGATGGGGTTTTTATCATATTGCATGAATTTATCCCTCTACATTATGTCATCTTGCTTACAGTGTTACTCTGTTTTTACTTAATACTCTAGATGCATGCTGGATAGCGGTCGATGAGTGGAGTAATAGTAGTAGATGCAGAATCATTTCGATCTACTTGTTTTGGACGTGATGCCTATATACATGATCATTGCCTAGATATACTCATAACTATGCTCAATTCTGTCAATTGCTCAACAGTAATTTGTTCACCCACCGTAGAATACGTATGCTCTCGAGAGAAGCCACTAGTGAAACCTATGGCCCCCGGGTCTATTCTCATCATATCAATCTATATCACTTTATTTACTTGCTTTGTTTTTACTTTGCCTTTACTTTTTTACTTTGCATCTATCTATCAAAAATACCAAAAATATTATCTCTATCAGATCTCACTCTCGTAGGTGACCTTGAAGGGATTGACAACCCCTAAGCGTTGGTTGCGAGTTGCTATCATTTTGTGTAGGTACGAGGGACTTGTGCATGGTCTCCAACTGGATTGATACCTTGGTTCTCAAAAACTGAGGGAAATACTTACGCTACTCTACTGCCTCATCCTCTCCTGTTCGGGGAAATCCAACACAGTGCTCAAGAGGTAGCAGGGGGAAGGAAGGGAAGGAAAGAGGAGGAAGGAAAGGGGGCGCCGCCCCCCTCCTTGTCCAATTCGGACTAGAAGGGGAGGGGGCGCCGCCCCCCCTCCTTGTCCAATTCGGACTAGAGGGGGAGGGGGCGCGCGGCCAGCCCTAGCCGCCCCCTCTTCTCCACTAAGGCCCATCTTGGCCCATTAAGCTCCCCGGGGGGTTCCGGTAACCCCCCGGTACTCCGGTATATGTCCGAAACTCCCCGAAACCATTCCAGTGTCCGAACATAGTCATCCAATATACTTACATCTCGACCATTTCGAGACTCCTCGTCATGTCCGTGATCATATCCGGGACTCCGAACTACCTTCGGTACATCAAAATACAAAAACTCATAATAGTGATCGTCACCAAACTTTAAGCGTGCGGACCCTACGGGTTCGAGAACTATGTAGACATGACCGAGACTCGTTTCCGGTCAATAACCAATAGCGGAACCTGTATGCTCATATTGGTTCCCACTTATTCTACGAAGATCTTTACCGGTCAAACCGCATAACTATATACGTTGTTCCCTTTGTCATCGGTATGTTACTTGCCCGAGATTCTATCGTCGGTATCTCAATACCTATTTCAATCTCGTTACTGGCAAGTCTCTTTACTCGTTATGTAATGCATCATCCTGCAACTAACTCATTAGCCACATTTCTTGCAAGGCTTATAGTGATGTGCATTACCGAGAGGGCCCAGAGATACCTCTCCGACAATCGGAGTGACAAATCCTAATCTCAAAATACGCCAGCTCAACATGTACCTTTGGAGACACCTATAGAGCTCCTTTATAATCACCCAGTTACGTTGTGACGTTTGGTAGCACACAAAGTGTTCCTCCGGTAAACGGAAGTTGCATAATCTCATAGTCATAGGAACATGTATAAGTCATGAAGAAAGCAATAGCAACATACTAAACGATCAAGTGATAAGCTAACGGAATGGGTCAAGTCAATCACATCATTCTCCTAATGATGTGATCCCGTTAATCAAATGACAACTCATGCCTATGGCTAGGAAACACAACCATCTTTGATCAATGAGCTAGTCAAGTAGAGGCATACTAGTGACACTATGTTTGTCTATGTATTCACACATGTATTATGTTCCCGGTTAATACAATTCTAGCATTGATAATAAACATTTATCATGACATAAGGAAATAAATAATAACTTTATTATTGCCTCTAGGGCATATTTCCTTCAGTCTCACACTTGCACTAGAGTCAATAATCTAGATTACACAGTAATGATTCTAACACCCATGGAGCCTTGGTGCTGATCATGTTTTGCTCGTGGAAGAGGCTTCGTCAACGGGTCTGCAACATTCAGATCTGTATGTATCTTGCAAATCTCTATGTCTCCCACCTGGACTTGGTCCCGGATGGAATTGAAGTGTCTCTTGATGTGCTTGGTTCTCTTGTGAAATCTTGATTCCTTTGCCAAGGCAATTGCACAAGTATTGTCACAAAAGATTTTCATTAGACCCAATGCACTAAGTATGACACCTAGATCGGATATGAACTCCTTCATCCAGACTCGTTCATTTGCTACTTCCGAAGCAGCTATGTACTCCTCTTCACACATAGATCCCGTCATGACGCTTTGTTTATAACCGCACCAACTGACAGCTCCACCGTTCAATATAAACACGTATCCGGTTTGTGATTTAGAATCTCCGGATCAGTGTCAAAGCTTGCATCTACGTAACCATTTATGACTAGATCTTTGTCACCTCCATAAATGAGAAACATATCCTTAGTCCTTTTCGGGTATTTCAGGATATTCTTGACCGCTGTCCAGTGATCCACTCATGGATTACTTTGGTACCTCCCTGCCAAACTAACAGCAAGGCACACATCAGGTCTGGTACACATCATTGCATACATGATAGAGCCTATGGCTGAAGCATGGGGAACATCTTTCATTTTCTCTCTATCTTCTGCAGTGGTCGGGCATTGAGTCTGACTCAACTTCACACCTTGTGAAAGGGCATGTAGCCCCTAAGTGTGGTTTTGGTAATTAAATGACAATCTCTATGGACTAATGTTTTCAGTGAGATATATTTGAAGGTTTTGTCCATAGATAGTGCCTCAAGGATATTGGACGGAATCAAGGATGAAGTCCATATATATGAAGATAGTGCCTCAAGGATATTGGACGGAATCAAGGATGAAGTCCATATATATATGAAGATAGTGCCTCAAGGATATTGGACGGAATCAAGGATGAAGTCCATATATATGAAGATATATTTGCCCTATGCTTTGGTATTAAATGACAATTCCTATGGAGCATCAAGTGCATTGAATCTTATATGAAGATATGTTCCATAGTGATGCTTGAAGTGCATTGGGTTGTTTTGTGAAGTCTGCCATCAAAGCATCCGAAGAAGTCCTCATGGTATCCTTCTCTAGATACCCCGTGCACACAGGCTTGTACCGTGCGCACGGGGTCGAGTGTCAACTCTCTGGATACCCCGTGCTCACGGGGCCTAGGTGTTGTCTCTCGAGATCCTATATCCAGTGAGGTTTCAAGTTGGTCTTCGGGTACTTCTATTGAAGCCATCAAGATTGGTTTCAATGCCTAATCTAATTATGTTCATGATGGAGTGCATTGGAGGATCTCAAAGATTGATATATTTGGGCTTCTGAGGATCAAGGCTTGAGAGAGTAATCAAAGAGAAGAATTCAAGTTATGGTTTCAAGACAAGATCATGGTGAGCTCATGTGTTGGGTTTAGGTTGATCAAGTCTTGAAGCAAACAACTAGAGTGAAGAATTCATTGTGCCTCTCAAGATATTATGATGGAGGGCTTTTAAGGATCAAGGCTTGAGAGAGTAATCAAAGAGAAGAATTCAAGTTATGGTTTCAAGACAAGATCGTGGTGAGCTCATGTGTTGGGTTTAGGTTGATCAAGTCTTGAAGCAAGCAACTAGGGTGACGAATTCATTATGCCTCTCAAGAGATCGTGATGGAGTTTTTAGAAGGGAAAGTGGTGACCAAGATGATATTCATATTGGAACTTGATATTGTCTTGAAGCAATGAATGGAAATGAAGAGTTCATTGTGGCTTTCAAGAACCAAGATGGAGCTTCGAGTAAAGATGTTGGTTGACCAAGATGAAGCTCGAAGATTATATCTAAGTGGTCAACTCTCAAAGCACAAACATTGTACCACGTGAGATCAAGTGATCTAGTGGTATGGTAAGTTATTTTGAATTGTGATTTGTTACCTAACCCATGTTATGTGTTTGGTATGTCTATGTGGTTTAGGTGTTTATCATGGGCTTGCATCAAAAGGAAAGATCTCAAGTAGCCTATGTGTGGATGACATCAAGTGGTGATGGTCATCGGGTTCGAGGAGTCCAAGTGCAAGATGAGAAGCCGGAGGTTATATGCTTTGAAGCTTGCGGTCCATATAATGATAATGCTCATGTGAAGATGGGTTTAAGTTAAGGCTTCCCTCATTGCAATATGAGGAATCAATTCAAGCATCTTCACCAAGTGGTTGTGGACAAGAAAGGGATTAAAACTTGAGACAAGCATTGGATTCATCACCAAGCTCAAGTTGAATATGAAAGGCAAAGGTATACCTTAGCTAGGTTTTCCTAGTTTTTCCGGTCTCATGGTGCTTGGAGGGAGACCGGATTATAGGTTTGATAGCCGTACTATCAAGAGGGACTCTCGGGCAAGTAGCTTGACCATGTCGCATGTAGAGAGCTTAAACCTTTGCATTACTTGCATCATTATTTATTTTTGATCTTGGGTGGTTCTCTATGTGAGGACCTTGGGCTTTTCCATAGCTTCAAAATGAGCCCAAGATCATCGAATTCGGAGTCTGTATGCCAAAGTTATCACTGTTTTAGTGGGCTGCTGCAGACTGTTCTGGGTACCCCGTGGACACGGGTTTTTTGACCCCCGTGGGCATGGGGCCCCGTGCACACGGGCTTGTACCGTGTGAACGGGACCCCGTGGGCATGGGGTCTAAACCCCCGTGGGCACGGGGTGTCCAGGAAGTGTTCGTTGGAGCCCCAACGGCTAGTTTTGGAAGTTGGCTATAAAAGAGCCCTTCTTCCCCACCGGTTTGGGGGTTGTTCATTCAGATTCTAAACATCATTTTGAGCCTCTTACCACCTCTCCCAAATCCCTATCTCCCTTCTAAGTGAAGGGGGATTTGTGGATGGATCTTGGAGTCATTTGTTGATTTCCTCCATTGCACCCCCTCTCTTCATTCTCCCACTTTCTTGAGTTGCATCTTGTGAGATTGAGAGAGTGGTTGAGCATTTGTTAATTGACCTTGCATTGCATTTGTTGCATTGGTTTGAGCTCCCCGCATCGATTTGTTCGTGTGAGAGCCCATGAGTTTATTACTCTTGGAGGCTTTGCCTCCTAGACGGTTTGGTGATATATTGAGAAGATTGTGAAGAGGCCTATGTGGCCAAGGTTCCCCCGGAAGCTTCCTTTTGTGGTGTGCTCCGAGGAAGGGTGTTTAAGTGGCCTAGGTGGTCAAGTTCCGCCGGAAGCTTCCGTGGTTGTGGTGTGCTCCGGAGAGGTTTGTAAAGGTCTGGTGGTCGCCTTCAAGACCAACCCCGAGTGAACCGAGGCTCATCCGTTGGGGGTGACTCGAAAGGGAGAATACGGTGAGTCACTTGGTGACGCCCCGGAGCTTTGGCTACGACACCGCTCTAACGGAGATTAGCACCCTCACAAGTGTGAACTTTGGGATAAATCCGCGTCCCCGACTCACTTGTGGTTATCTCATACCCACACCCTTTACTTTTCGCAATTCATACTTGCCCATATTGATATATCTTGTGATAGTTGAATTGCTTAGTTATTCCTTCATTTCCATATCTTGTGATATAGTTTGTGCTTGCTAGTTTTCTTAATTGCCTATCTTGTTTAGCATAGGTTGTTGGTGCACTTAGTTGAGCCTAGCATTTTTGGGATTTGTGCTTGAAAAGTATTCGTTAATTTAATTCCGCATTAGGATAAAGCCAAATCCGTAAAAGTTTTAAAACTCTTATTCATCCCCCCTCTAGTCGTCATCTAGATCATTGCCTAGAGAGTAAAGATGTCGACTAGTGGTATAGTGCATGATGACACTTTTTGTTTTAGTGGCATAAACTATCACTTATGGAAAATTTGCTTTGGTCTGTCATTTTCGGACCATGGGTCCAAGTTCTGTACGAATTGTTCTTGTAGTGGCTTCTCCGTGGAAGGATGACCTTTTTCCAACTAGTGAGGAAAAGGATGATATGCTTTGTGGATATAGTGCTAAGAATGCCATAATCCTGTTTATATCCCTCAAAGTATTTGAGTCTATCATGACTTGTGTGACGGCTGATATGTGGACCAAACTTGAAGAAATATATGGTGGGTCCAATCTTGTTGATATTCATCATCTTTCAGAGGAGTTAATTGAGGAGGTCTCCACATCTTCAAATCATGAAGATCTCCATATTGCTTCTTCCTCCTTGTACTTGGACATTTCAACTTCTTCCGCCTCACCATCATGTGGCATGTCCCAAGGTAATGACATGGTGAGTGAAAATATCATTTGTGATGATTGTGATGATGTGCTCAACATTGATGATCTTACATGTATACATGGCAGTGTTGTAGATTCTATGGACTTGAGCATATCTAGCAAAAATGACTTACATTCTTGTGTTGATAGTCCATGCATATCATTTGGAGATTCCTTGAATACCTTTTGTGATGATATGCTTGATACTCCTTGTTTCCATGATCTATGTGCTTCTATTTCCTCTAGTTGTTGTTTGACTAACCATGTAGAGGAAACAAGAGAAAATAGTGCACACATCATTAATGAGGAAATTGCTAGAGGAGCAAAGAAGGATATCACATTGTTGGATAGGAAATGCTATGAGTGTCAAGAGGATGGACATGGATATCCTACTCTTGATGATAAAGAAAGTCCCTCTCCAAAAGAATCATCATCAACCTCCGATGTTCACATGTGCCTCATGGCAAGAGGTAATACTGAGGTATCATCTACTCTTTGTAATGATATTGATGAGAGTAATGATGAATGTGATAGGGATATGAGTCAAGAAATATGTGAAATTGGTAATTCTCTTCGTGGGGCAAATAAGAACAGTTATGAGATGTTTAAAGATCTTATCACTCATTTTGGAAAGTGTAATGATTTACTTCACGAAGAGCAAGAACAAAATGAAAAACTTGATTGTAACCTTCTTGATGCTCTAGAAACTCTTAGAGACTTAGAGTCTTCTAAATAAGAGATTTAAGTTGCTCATGGTCAACTTAAAGAGGATTTTGAGCACCTTGACCTTGTCTACAAGAATGTCAAAGGAGAGCTCACCAAACTCTCTAAGTCTTATGAGGAACTTCAAGCTACTCATGTGAAGTCTCTAGTTTCTTCTACCTCCTCTCATATTGTCAATGATACTTGTGCTACTAACTCTACTTCTTGTGAAGCATCTATCTCGAAGGAGAATGTTGAGCTAAGGGCTCAACTTGCTTTGCTAACTAGCAATTATGTAAGATTAGAAGAAAGTCATGAAAAGCTCTCGGGCTCTCATGATGACGTTCTAATCTCCCATGAAAGGCTAAAGTTAGCTCATGAGGCTATTTTTACTAAGGTAACATCGTGTGAGCCTCATGTGGACATTAGCACTAATTCTACTCAAAATGCTTTATTGTCATGTGCTAGTCCTAGTGATTCATCTAGACATATTATTGCTAATTTTTGTGACGAATTGCTCTCCTTGCCTTGTTGCTCTAACAATGAAGCTTCTACTTCCTCTAGTACTTTTGTTGATACTAACCTTGTAGAGGAAAACAAAGAGCTCAAGGCCCAAGTCACTATTTTAAAGAAAGACTTGGAAATATGTCATGAAGGAAATACCTCTCTCAACGCTATCTTGAGTGTTCAAAAATCCCCTCATGACAAGGGCGGACTTGGTTTCATCTCCAACAATAAGAAGTCCAAGAGAAAGAAGAATGGACAAGATCAAGTCAAGAATCCGGCCAACATTACATGCTTCAAGTGCAAGAATGTTGGGCACCATGTGAGATCTTGTCCATTGAAGAAGAAGGCTTCAAATGTGCAGCATCAAGGGAAGTGTCCTCAAGTTCAATCTCAAGGTCAACCTCATGTTGAAGAAAGGCCACTACCAATGATGAACAAAGATAATCCTCCCCAAGTTGATGAAATAAAGAAGAAGAGAAGGGGGAGCACATGTTGCTATATTTGTCGTGAGAAGGGACACATATCCTCAGCTTGTCCCAACAGTAACATCCCTAAGCCTCCTCTCGTCAATGGTCATTATTCGCTTAGGAAGGATGTTGTTGGCAATTTGTTTGCCAAGTTTGTTGGTGCCCAAAGTGGTTTGGAAATGGAAAAGACCATTTGGGTTGCCAAGCCTATTGTGACTAACTTCTTAGGACCCAACTTGGTTGGGGACCATCAAGCTCAAACTTGATCAATAGGTGTGTGGAGGACATTGGAGATTTGGCTAGTCCATGAAGAAAAGAATATTCATCATTTATTTGTTCGAGCCAAGTCATGTGGTTTATCTTCATATTATCTATCCAATGTTCCTCCTTGCGGTAACTTGTATTTTTATTGCTTACATTGAAAGTTCTCGCCCCTTGCATGCTTAGGTTTTGTATCTAGCATGTGCATTTATATGTTATATTTTCTAGTATGCTTGATTTGTGTTATCTAGCATGTGTAGGTTGCATTGCACATCATATAGTGGTGCTTGTTGTTTTGAGCCTTTATTGTATCATGTTTGGCTCTTGCGAGATATTAGTGGATCATCACATTATGGGGGAGTGCTATGTTTTGTGCACATCACAAACCCAAAATGTGAATATGAGAAATGCCACATAGTATTGATATTCAATCTTATCTAGTCACTATGTGGTATGCCAAGCTCATTTGAAATTCAAATTCTCAGAGCATCCACTAATTATCTCTTGTTTGTTGTTATTTGCCTTTGTTGCATGCTTCATCGCAGTGTCCGATGATGTTCTTTAGTGAGTTTCTGGACACCCCATGTGAACGGGGTCTCTGACCCCCATGCGCACGGGGTACCACGAAACTTACTGGACACCCCGTGTGCACGGGGCTAACTTGGCCCGTGCACACGGGGTCCATTTGGCAGAAATACCCACCCAGCCAAGTACGATATTTCTCTCTTGTGCTTTGGAGTATGTTGATGATCTTATGCATCTTCGGAATCTACCGTCGAGTGTTAATTCCAAATACCATTTGTATTCTCTTCAATTGGTATTTCCTCATGTGGTAGAACCTTATGATCATCTTCTTCTTGGCTCGTGCTTCAACTTTCCATATCTCACTGCTTGTACTATCTATTATCTACTTGAGTGAGATAAGCCTTTGAGCATGGGTGTAGTGTATATCCTTTATGCTCTTTGGTTTTTGCTTAGTTCATATGTTGTACTTTGTGTGCGGTCCTGTGTGGATTCGTCACTTTGATATAATTTGGACAACTTGAATGCTTTATGTCATTATTGGAGTATTCATCTTTTAAGTGTTCTTTTGTCCAAATTATATCTCTTTGGATCTTGGTAGGCATGTGCATGCATATTTATTTATATACTTCTTCATGCCTTGCTTGCTCTCTTGTTCCTCTATATAGGGTAAACTCCATAATATCATTAATGGTTAAAGGTGTGCATCAAATTCAATTTCATATCCTTTTGCACATACTTATTGTGGAGTTTGCCCTATGTATTGTGGTTGTGCTTACTACTTCAGACCCAATATGTTTGGGGACCATTTTGTACCCTAATGTGTTTTAGGTACCTTGAAGAAGCATTGGATGCTTGGCTTATTCACGAGGAAGGTGGAGACACCGTGGGAAATTATTAGGGCCAAGCTTGATTGATTCTTTGATTTGAGGGAGAAGATAAATGAAAACCAGGTTCGGTCCTTCCATGCGGAGCAATTTGTTTCAAGTGTTGTAGGTGATGAGGCTCCTTCCCGAGATACAAGTACAATGGGGGTTGGTCATATTATTCCACAAGAAACACCCCTTGTCCATGTAGAATAAGAAGGAGTAAGAGCCCCTCTTGTGGATCCACCACAAGGGAAGTCATCACCCCTAACATAAGAACAAGATGCTATGGGAGATCATGTACCTATCCAAGAACAAGATCAAGTCCCTCATGTTCTCTTACTATATCAAGGGCCCCTTCAACCAGTGCTCTCTCTCTCGGTAACAAGTACTTACTTCATGCATTTATTTAAATTAGAGTCAACATTGTGTATGTTGCATCATAGCATGATTAGTACTTGTTGAGTGAGTGCTTGTATGTTTTGCATATATGTTTGCACTCATGAGTTGTTGGATATATTTTGGACCCATGCTTAGCATGATTATCATATTGAATATCTCCATTATCCCTTGTCCAAAATATGTTCTTTGGATCCTTTGAATGTTTGATTCTCTTGTCATATCATTTTGGTGCATTCTATGGATCCTCAATATAGTGTGAATTTCTTCATTTGTTCGTAACTGGATATGTGCATTTGATTCCACTCACAATATGAGAAATGCACAAATTAAGGAGGAACTCATACTATATTGGCCGTCTAGATTTTTCTTCCATTTTGGCACTTGTTGCCAATGGGGGAGAAGTTTAGAGGGTTTAGGTGAAGTGGGTTGGTTCCTGTCATTCATGCTTATCTACTTTTGGTGTGCCTGCTCATTGCATGGATGTGTATATAAAGGAAACTCCACTAAGTTATTTCCTGTGCATATATTGTGGGGGAGTTTGCTCTATATATTGTGGTTCTACTAGCATCAAATTCTTGTGTAGTATTTCGACGCTAGTACAACTGGTTTTGATAACATCAACTATCTTTGTGATGTTTGAGGCTATCAAAACCACCTCAAGTATACAATTTATTCTCGGATAGATTGCATACTTGTTTTAAATTCATTATATAAACCCTCTTGTTGAGATTGTCATCAATTACCAAAATGGGGGAGATTGAAAGGGCATGTAGCCCCTAAGTGTGGTTTTGGTAATTAAATGACAATCTCTATGGACTAATGTTTTCAGTGAGATATATTTGAAGGTTTTGTCCATAGATAGTGCCTCAAGGATATTGGACGGAATCAAGGATGAAGTCCATATATATGAAGATAGTGCCTCAAGGATAATGGACGGAATCAAGGATGAAGTCCATATATATACGAAGATAGTGCCTCAAGGATATTGGACGGAATCAAGGATGAAGTCCATATATATGAAGATATATTTGCCCTATGCTTTGGTATTAAATGACAATTCCTATGGAGCATCAAGTGCATTGAATCTTATATGAAGATATGTTCCATAGTGATGCTTGAAGTGCATTGGGTTGTTTTGTGAAGTCTGCCATCAAAGCATCCGAAGAAGTCCTCATGGTATCCTTCTCTAGATACCCCATGCACACGGGCTTGTACCGTGCACACGGGGTCGAGTGTCAACTCTCTGGATACCCCGTGCTCACGGGGCCTAGGTGTTGGCTCTCGAGATCCCATATCCAGTGAGGTTTCAAGTTGGTCTTCGGGTACTTCTATTGAAGCCATCAAGATTGGTTTCAATGCCTAATCTAATTATGTTCATGATGGAGTGCATTGGAGGATCTCAAAGATTGATATATTTGGGCTTCTGAGGATCAAGGCTTGAGAGAGTAATCAAAGAGAAGAATTCAAGTTATGGTTTCAAGACAAGATCATGGTGAGCTCATGTGTTGGGTTTAGGTTGATCAAGTCTTGAAGCAAACAACTAGAGTGAAGAATTCATTGTGCCTCTCAAGATATTATGATGGAGGGCTTTTAAGGATCAAGGGCTTGAGATAATAATCAAAGAGAAGATTTCAAGTTATGGTCTCAAGACAAGATCATGGTGAGCTCATGTGTTGGGTTTCGGTTGATCAAGTCTTGAAGCAAGCAACTAGAGTGACGAATTCATTATGCCTCTCAAGAGATCGTGATGGAGTTTTTAGAAGGGCAAGTGGTGACCAAGATGATATTCATAGTGGAACTTGATATAGTCTTGAAGCAATGAAGGGAAATGAAGAGTTCATTGTGGCTTTGAAGAAACCAAGATAGAGCTTCGAGTAAAGATGTTGGTTGACCAAGATGAAGCTCGAAGATTATATCTAAGTGGTCAACTCTCAAAGCACAAACATTTTACCACGTGAGATCAAGTGATCTAGTGGTATGGTAAGTAATTTTGAATTGTGCTTTGTTACCTAATCCATGCTATGTGTTTGGTATGTCTATGTGGGTTAGGTGTTTATCATGGGCTTGCATCAAAAGGAAAGATCTCAAGTAGCCTATGTGTGGATGACATCAAGTGGTGATGGTCATCGGGTTCGAGGAGTCCAAGTGCAAGATGAGAAGCCGGAGGTTATATTCTTTGAAGCTTGCGGTCCATATAATGATAATGCTCATGTGAAGATGGGTTTAAGTTAAGGCTTCCCTCATTGCAATATGAGGAATCAATTCAAGCATCTTCACCAAGTGGTTGTGGACAAGAAAGGGATTCCAACTTGAGACAAGCATTGGAGTCATCACCAAGCTCACGTTGAATATGCAAGGCAAAGGTATACCTTAGCTAGGTTTTCCTAGTTTTACCGGTCTCATGGTGCTTGGAGGGAGACCGGATTATAGGTTTGATAGCCGTACTATCAAGAGGGACTCTCGGGCAAGTAGCTTGACCATGTCGCATGTAGAGAGCTCAAACCTTTGCATTACTTGCATCATTATTTATTGTTGATCTTGAGTGGTTCTCTATGTGATGACCTTGGGCTTTTCCATAGCTTCAAAACGAGCCCAAGATCATTGAATTCGGAGTCTGTATGCCAAAGTTATCACTGTTTTAGTGGGCTGCTGCAGGCTATTCTGGGTACCCCGTGGACACGGGGTTTTTGACCCCCGTGGGCATGGGGCCCCGTGCACACGGGCTTGTACCATGCGCACGGGACCCCGTGGGCACGGGGTGTCCAGGAAGTGTCCGTTGGAGCCCCAACGACTAGTTTTGGATGTTGGCTATAAAAGAGCCCTTCCTCCCCACCGGTTTGGGGGTTGTTCATTCAGATTCTAAACATCATTTTGAGCCTCTTACCACCTCTCCCAAACCCCTATATCCCTTCTAAGTGAAGGGGGATTTGTGGATGGATCTTGGAGTCATTTGTTGATTTCCTCCATTGCATCCCCTCTCTTCAATCTCCCACTTTCTTGAGTTGCATCTTGTGAGATTGAGAGAGTGGTTGAGCATTTGTTGCTTGACCTTGCATTGCATTTGTTGCATTGGTTTGAGCTCCCCGCATCGATTTGTTTGTGTGAGAGCCCGTGAGTTTATTACTCTTGGAGGCTTCGCCTCCTAGACGGTTTGGTGATATATTGAGAAGATTGTGAAGAGGCCTATGTGGCCAAGGTTCCCCCGGAAGCTTCCTTTTGTGGTGTGCTTCGAGGAAGGGTGTTCAAGTGGCCTAGGTGGTCAAGTTCCTCCGGAAGCTTCTGTGGTTGTGGTGTGCTCCGGAGAGGTTTGTAAAGGTGTGGTGGTCGCCTTCAAGACCAACCCCGAGTGAACCGAGGCTCATCCGTTGGGGGTGACTCGAAAGGGAGAATACGGTGAGTCACTTGGTGACGCCCCGGAGCTTTGGCTACAACACTGCTCTAACGGAGATTAGCACCCTCACGAGTGTGAACTTCGGGATAAATCCGCGTCCCCGACTCACTTGTGGTTATCTCATACCCACACCCTTTACTTTCCGCAATTCATACTTGCCCATATTGATATATCTTGTGATAGTTGAATTGCTTAGTTGTTCCTTCATTTCCATATCTTGTGATATAGTTTGTGCTTGCTAGTTTGCTTAATTGCCACTTGTTTAGCATAGGTTGTTGGTGCACTTAGTTGAGCCTAGCATTTTTGGGATTTGTGCTTGAAAAGTATCCGTTAGTTTAATTCCGCATTAGGATAAAGCCAAATCCGTAAAAGTTTTAAAACTCCTATTCACCCCCCTCTAGTTGTCATCTAGATCATTTCACCTTGTAATATAGGCAATAACCCTTTCTTTGCTTGATCCATTTTGAACTTTTTCAAAACTTTATCAAGGTATGTGCTTTGTGAAAGTCCAATTAAGCGTCTTGATCTATCTCTATAGATCTTGATGCCCAATATATAAGCAGCTTCACTGAGGTCTTTCATTGAAAAACTTTTATTCAAGTATCCTTTTATGCTATCCAGAAATTCTATATCATTTCCAATCAACAATATGTCGTCTACATATAATATCAGAAATGCTACAGAGCTCCCACTCACTTTCTTGTAAATACAGGCTTCTCCAAAAGTCTGTATAAAACCATATGCTTTGATCACACTATCAAAGCGTTTATTCCAACTCTGAGAGGCTTGCACCAGTCCATAAATGGATCGCTGGAGCTTGCAAACTTTGTTAGCACCTTTTGGATCGACAAAACCTTCTGGTTGCATCATATACAACTCTTCTTCTAGAAATCCATTCAGGAATGCAGTTTTGACATCCATTTTCCATATTTCATAATCATAAAATGCGGCAATTGCTAACATGATTCAGACAAACTTAAGCATCGCTACGGGTGAGAAAGTCTCATCGTACTCAACCCCTTGAACTTGTCGAAAACCTTTCGCAACAAGTCGAGCTTTGTAGACAGTAACATTACCATCAGCGTCAGTCTTCTTCTTAAAGATCCATTTATTCTCGATGGCTTGCCGATCATCAGGCAAGTGAACCAAAGTCCATACTTTGTTCTCATACATGGATCCCATCTCATATTTCATGGCCTCAAGCCATTTTGCGGAATTTGGGCTCATCATCGCTTCCTCATAGTTCGTAGGTTCGCCATGGTCAAGTAACATGACCTCCAGAATAGGATTACCGTACCACTCTGGTGCGGAACTTACTCTGGTTGACCTACGAGGTTCGGTAGTAACTTGATCTGAAGTTTCATGATCAATATCATTAGCTTCTTCACTAATTGGTGTAGGTGTCACAGGAACCGGTTTCTGTGATGAACTACTTCCCAATAAGGGAGCAGGTACACTTAACTCATCAAGTTCTACTTCCCTCGCACTCACTTCTTTCGAGAGAAACTCATTCTCTAGAAAGGATCCAAATTTAGCAACAAAAGTCTTGCCTTCGGATCTATGATAGAAGGTGTACCCAATAGTCTCCTTTGGGTATCCTATGAAGACACATTTCTTCGATTTGGGTTTGAGCTTATCAGGTTGAAGTTTTTTCACATAAGCATCGCAACCCCAAACTTTAAGAAACGACAACTTTGGTTTCTTGCCAAACCACAGTTCATAAGGCGTCATCTCAACGGATTTTGACGGTGCCCTATTTAATGTGAATGCAGCCGTCTCAAAAGCATAACCCCAAAATGATAGCGGTAAATTAGTAAGAGACATCATTGATAGCATCATATCTAGTAAAGTACGATTACGACATTCGGACACACCATTACGTTGTGGTTTTCCGGGTGGCGTGAGTTGTGAAACTATTCCGCATTGTTTCAAATGTAGACCAAACTCGTAACTCAAATATTCTCCTCTACGATCAGATCGTAGAAACTTTATTTTATTGTTACGATGATTTTCCACTTCACTCTAAAATTCTATGAACTTTTCAAATGTTTCAGAGTTATGTTTCATTAAGTAGATATACCCATATCTGCTTAAATCATCAGTGAAGGTGAGAAAATAACGATATCCGCCGCGAGCCTCAATATTCATTGGACCACATACATCAGTATGTATTATTTCCAATAAATCTGTTGCTCACTCCATAGTTCCGGAGAACGGCGTTTTAGTCGTCTTGCCCATGAGGGCATGGTTCGCAAGTACCAAGTGATTCATAATCAAGTGATTCCAAAAGTCCATCAGTATGGAGTTTCTTCATGCGCTTTACACCAATATGACCCAAACGACAGTGCCACAAATAAGTTGTACTATCATTATCAACTCTACATCTTTTGGCTTCAACATTATGAATATGTGTATCACTACTATCAAGATTCAATAAAAATAGACCACTCTTCAAGGGTGTCGGTGTCAAAACTAGCGGATCTCGGGTAGGGGGTCCCGATCTGTGCGTCTCAGGCTGATGGTAACAGGAAGCGGGGGACAAAATGTTTACCCAGTTTTGGGCCCTCTCGATGGAGGTAAAACCCTACTTCCTGCTTGATTAATATTGAAGATATGAGTAGTACAAGAGTAGATCTACCACGAGATCGTAGAGGCTAAACCCTAAGAGCTAGCCTATGATGGTATGATTGTAATTGTGATCGGCCTTCTAAGGACCAACCTCTCTGGTTTATATAGACACCGGAGAGGGCTAGGGTTTATATGGAGTCAGTTACAAGGAAGGAAACACAATATCCGGATCGTCAAGCTTGCCTTCCATGCAAAGGAGAGTCCCATCCGGACACGGGCCGGAGTCTTGAGTCTTGTATCTTCACGCTCCAATAGTCCGGACAAAGTATATAGTCCGGTTGTCCGGATACCCCCTAATCCAGGACTCCCTCAGTAGCCCCTGAACCAGGCTTCAATGACGATGAGTCCGGCGCGCAGTCTTGTCTTCGACATTGCAAGGCGGGTTCCTTCTCCGAATACTCCAAAGTAACTGTCGAACACTCAAACCGTGTCCGGATCTGCAAGATGATCTTCACATACCATTGTAGGGAACATAGCGTAAATCTGATTTGCTAGCAATCTTCATACCTCGTGCCCTTATATCGTGGCCTGGTCCAACACGAACCGGCGTTTCTTACCCCACCTCGACTTGCGTTGCGAGGCAGTTTTTATTGGCACGTCCTGCCAAAGCAGATATTGTGTTCCTCTTATTACAGGATTTTCCATCAATATGGGCGTGTGTAACCCCATGACGACCGTTGGTATGACTCCGTGTATTTTTGGATAAGTCTCAAGCGGTCACGCCGAGGACTCTTGATATTCACTCCCTTTATAAAGGGATCGAGGCCTATGCCTCTTTTCCACCTCCCTTGCATCTTCTCGCGCCTCGAGCTCCAACACCCAAGACCTAAGCTTCAACACCTCAGATCCTCCAATATATCTAGATCCAACCCTAAAGGCCGGTGGGTGGCCTCCTCGATCCAAGAGGAGGACATTACGAGGCTTAGCGAGGTCGGATACCTGACCACCAATATCCAGTACAGGCTTCCTGCTCCATGGTAGGTTATCCCTACACCAGAGCCCCATGAGAGCGTTGTGTTTGTCCCTCACTTACTCCGCGGCCTGGGCCTCACCCTTGACCCTTTTGTGAGGGGGCTCATGTTTTACTATGGGTTGGATTTTCATGATCTGGCTCCGGACGCTATCCTCCATATCTCGTCGTTCATTATTGTGTGCGAGGCTTTTCTCCATGTCACCCCACACTTCGGCTTGTGGCTCAAGACCTTCAATGTAAAGCTGAAGATGATCGAGGGGCGACATGTGGAGTATGGAGGTGCCATAATAAGCAGGAACGCCGATGCCCCATGGCCAGAGGGTTCTTTCCCGGAAGTATCCGACGTATGACAACGGAGGTGGTTTTGTGTTACGGCTCCCAGAGGCACAAAGTGGGTAGCCGCCCCCGAGTTCCGCTCGGGCCCTCCGTCACAGTTGGCGTCATGGACCGATGTAGGACAGAATTGGGGGCCCGCAAGTGATGTTCCAATACTGCAGAGCCGTATCCGGGAACTTATCGAGAGGGACATAAATCTTGTCAGCATAATTCAAGTAATGCTAATCCGACGGATGTTGCCGTGCAAACGTCGGCCTCTCCGGATGTGGGAGTTCAATCTTTAGGGTCCGTGGACTATTAAGCACTTCTTCGGCCTGAAGCTCGAAGGGATGTGTAAATTATTCTTCGGACCACAAGTAAAGTGTCCGGACACCACCGAGGATGCGGGCCTAAGCTGCAATCGCCTAGATACCCAAGTAAGTAACCTTAAAGCCGGACACTCTGTTTATATTTTCCATAACCATTGTTTTGAAAATCCTCCATGGCCAGGAATGGCTCAACAAAGTGGAGAGAATCAGGTGTCCGGCGCCACTTCCTGAAGGCTCGCCGGGTCCAACCGTAGCCAAGATGCTTGGCCGGGTGCTTAGCAAAATGCCCTCAGGGAAAGGTGAAGGAAAGGGCAGCGAAGCCGAACTTCACTCACTACGCATCTGGACCGGGGGAATTGATTTCTCCCCAAAGGAGGATAGTCGGGGAGGGGAATCCGAGGCCACCTCCCCGCGCGTGAAGAAAAGGGCCGCCTCCAAAGACTTGGAGACGGAGATGCCCAAGCAAGGGAAGATGGTATCACCAGGGGGCTCTACCACGACGGGCATCCTCGCCGCGTCGTGCCCACCAACGGGCCAGCCCTCCACCGAGCTGTAAGTTAATCGTTAATTCGAAGGTATGGTGTTTCTCCAAGATCCCTAACCAGGATTTGTCTTTTGCAGTCCTGCTAGCAGCTCTTCTCAACAGAGTTCGTCTTCGGGGGATCTTCCTCCGGAGATGATGGAGAGCAAGACCCCACCCACCTCTCCGCCTCATGAAGCAGGCGACACGGAGGTGTCGTCACGGAGGAGTCCGGTTCTGTCGAAGCCGGAAGCTAATACATCAGCCGCCCTAAGCCCGGAGCGTTCGGCTCCCACGAGGGGCGATGACAAGGGTCTGGCAGAGTTTGATGTCCGGTTGGACATACTGACAGGTCTTCTGGAGCGAGCTACGCTCTCGGAGGAGCACCGCTCATTAATGAGCGCGGTGCTTAAGAAGATTTCATCGGCTACAAGCGGTTTGAATGAGGCATTTACGAGCCTGCTCAGAGGCTTTGAGGTATGTAGTAAAAAGTGCACTATTTTTGGCTGTGAGGCACGCGCTAGGTGTGCTCCATATGGATAGTAGCCCCTGAGACTCTGGTTGCCTGCCATAGGCGGCAAACGGGGGATCATATAGTAATGACTGCGCTGTACATATGCGCGGGTATCTAAGGATCTGGTAGTCGACCAGTCTGTTGAAGTTGCCGAACTAAGGAGGCAGATCAGATCTATCGACGCCGATATCACGCTGGTGAACAAGCGGCTGGACGAGTCACAGGGTATGTGCTCTGCTTCCCCTATTATGTTGTATAGGAAAATGTGAGAGGGGCATAATATTAATGCAATGTGTTTGTACTTCAGATGGTGCTGCTGCCGTGGAGGCCTTGAGGGCGGAACTTTCTCAGGCCAAGGAACAAGCTCGGGCTAGCAATGCGGCTGCCCTAAAGGTGACCGAAGAATTGAGAGCCGAACAGGCTGCTCATCGCCGAAGCGAGGAAAAGATAGCCGAGATGGCTGTGGAGTTGAAAAATGCCGCCGACCGGTACGTACTCCTTGAAAAGGAGAATAAGGCTAGCTCGGCCGAGCTGTACAAGGCACTTAATGCCACCAAAGAGATGCGGACCGAGATCCGGGGTATGCGGGAGGAGCTCCAACAGGCCGAAAAAATCGTGGCTGGGGGCTCCTACTTACTGCGAACGAAGTTTTTGGATCCGAAGTATGCTCCCCTGGATGGACGCTGGAGTCCGGCCGATGCATATGCGGACTTGGCGAATAGTACGGCTGACGCTGCCAAGTTCTTCGAGGATCAAGGTGATAAGGAAGTGGAGAAGCTTTTCTAGTCGCAATTCAATGCTCCCACTCGCCCGCTGCCGTTAAATGAGAAGATGGCTGCTGTAGCGGAGCTTCACAAGTTGTCCGGGCTTGCCATGCGGTCTGTAATAGACCATCTTTGGTCGAAGGGGCCTAAGCCCGACAGTTACTTTGGCTTGGTGCAACAATTCCTTGGGGCCGTGCCTCGAATCGACGCCATGAGTAGGTCGGCGTGCATAGAGGGTGCACGAATGGCTCTTGCCCGCGTTAAAGCCTATTGGACGGATATGGAGGCCACCATTATAGCGACCTAGGATCCGGCGGGGGGCCAATATCCGGCCAAGCACTACTTGGCGCAGGTCACAGAAGGTGCCCGCCTAATAGAGGCGCAGTGCTCGAAGAATGTCTTGTTCGAGTGATGAATCGAATCATTGTAAAAACAATGTTTATTTTGATTATGAGGCTATATTTATACTGTTTGACTTAAAATATGATTGTGTCCCCTGTGCGGCCGTTTATATATATATATATATATATATATATATATATATATATATATATATATATATATATATATATATATATATATATATATATGTAATCCGAAAGTTAGCAGTCGTTGGCTTCAGCCCCCACGCATACAATGCGGGGGTGTTCGCGAAGAATATGCTTAACCACACTTGATCCAACGTCTTGGTCCATTAAGGAGGTGATCGCATGTCGAACTAGGCAACCGTACTATATAGCTGTAACACTTTCACTTAGCCATGGGAGTCTAATGTTGGGGCTACTATGTAGCCCCTGGTACCTTCGCGTGCATCCGAATACAGGCGCGTATGTACATGACTGGGAAATGGCCCTTCGTTAATGCGGAGGAATCCTAAAGATTTCGGTGAGTCTTCGAGTGGTTGATCAGTCTCTCGATGTGTCATGAAAGTCAGTTTTCGGCTTTCTCTACTTAGGTGCTCATCCGGAATAACTAGGGCACAATCGCAGTAGTTCTCCTTTGGCCGCCTTAGCCGATAATGACGGAACGTAAGGCAGCAAACCCAGGAGGCGGGCAAACCCAACATTTGACCAAAGACATGATTCGGAGCTGATGCATATAAGGCCAAACTCGTGACGCCGAACACCCCCGAAGGTATTCGGACTTTATAACAGAAGATGGGCTCAAGAATGCCCATTTATTATAAACCCTGTGTTTCCAGGTACGTGCTTTAATCTGTCGTGGTGAAATGCCAATAATGGTAGTATCCTCTGTGGGTATGGAACCCATGGGATGGTTAAACAACAAGAGGCAATAGAAAAGGTTTACATAGGGGCTTAATCTAAAAAGAAACCTGTTGAACAGGGCCCTGTTGCATGTCTGCGCCTTTGTCTCCGTTGTGCCTTATCCTGGAAGGGTATCGCACGAACCTTGTCTGTGGAAAAAAGAAAACTCGTAGGAGAGTACAACGTGAGTTTGCGATGGATAGTAAAAGTGTAAGATGTTGGCCTGCCAATAAGGTTGACCAAGTGTGGGGCTGTATTAAATATTTATAGCCCCTGGTGTCCGCTATGGGATTACATATACGGTGCCCTGGTTCAATTTTGTCCGGGCTACCAGACTCGTCTAACCATGTCTGTGGTCTTAATGACCAGTCATGTTTTTTGATATTGGAGGCCGCTTATAGTTCGGCCGCTAGGGCCGTCGCGTGTTCCTCTGCGCGTGAAGAGCGCTCTATGATTCTGCTAACGGTGATGACGCCACGTGGACCGGGCATCTTGAGTATAAGGTAGCCATAGTGCGGTAATGCATTGAAGCGGGCGAAGGCCGTTCTTCCAAGCAATGCATAATAGCCGCTTTGGAAGGGTGCGATGGTGAAGAGTAGTTCTTCACTTCTGGAATTGCCTGGGGAGCCAAATATTACCTCCAGTACGACGGAGCCCCTGCCGTAGGCTTCAACGCCTGGTATCACGCCTTCAAAGGCGGTGTTGCTTTGGCTAATTCTGGATGGTTTTATCCCTATCCTGCGGACAGTGTCCTCGTATATTAAATTGAGACTACTGCCGCCGTCCATGAGGACACGGGTGAGACGGTATCCGTCGATTATTGTGTAAAGAACCAAGGCCTTTGATCCTACACGCCGAATACTAGTTCGGCCGTCCAAGTGATCGAAGGTGATCGAATAAGACATCCAGTAGTTAGGTGTGGGTACGATGGGCTCTATATCACGCGCGTCTCTATGCGCGCGTTCGTGCCTTCTCATGGATGTGTGAGTTGCGTGGATCATGTTCACTGTTTTAACCTCTGGCGGGAATTTTATCTGTCCCCCAGTGTTCGGCTGGCGAGGTTAATCCTCGTCTTCACTTGGTGTTTCCCTTCCCTTGTGTTCGGCATTTAATTTGTCGGCCTGCTTGAAGACCCAGCACTCTCTGTGCGTGTGGTTCGCAGGTTTGTCAGGGGTGCCATGAATTTGGCACAGTCTGTCTAGGACTCTATTCAGATCGGACGGTCCCTCTTTACTGCCTTTAAATGACTTCTTTTGCTGATCAGGTCGAGAGCCCCTGAATCCGGCATTAACCGTTGTGTTATCTGGGCTCTCTTCCTTGTTTTGGCGTTTATTTTTATCACGTCGTGGCTTCCTGTTGCCATCCCTTATTTCGGATGTGCTGGGTTTGCTGGTGCCTTTACGGGCTAGCCAGCTATCTTCACCCGCACAAAAGCGGGTCATAAGGCTTGTTAGGGCTGCCATTGTCCTTGGCTTTTCTTGGCCGAGGTGTCTGGCGAGCCACTCATCGCGGATGCTGTGTTTGAATGTCGCTAAGGCTTCGGCGTCCAGACAATCGACAATTTGATTCTTCTTAGTGAGGAATCTATTCCAAAGCTTGCGGGTGGACTCTCCGGGCTGTTGGATTATGTGGCTTAAGTCGTCCGCATCCGGAGGCCGGACATAAGTCCCTTGAAAATTGTCCCTGAAAGCGTCCTCGAGTTCCTCCTAACTCCCAATTGAATTTTCGGGGAGGCTCTTCAACAAGTGTCGAGCTGGTCCCTTCAACTTTAGGGGAAGGTATTTGATGGCATGGAGGTCATCCCCATGAGCCATGTGAATATGTAGGATAAAATCCTCGATCCAGACGCCTGGGTTTGTCGTTCTGTCGTATGCCTCTATGTTCACAGGTTTAAAACCTTGTGGGAATTCATGCTCCAGTACTTCTTCGGTGAAGCACAGGGGGTGAGCAGCCCCTCTGTATCTGGACGTGCTGTGGCATGCAGGCGGCTGTTGTTGTGTCCGGTGTTTATTCCGAACTGGTATTTGGCTTGTATCATTGTTTTGGTGACCATAGTCCCTCGCCGGGGTGTGTCCTTTAGATCCGTAGATAGACCTGGCCGCGTCGGCTTTCTTATCCAGATGCTCACGTAGATCGTGCGCAACGTCGGTAGCCGTTCTATTGTGGTTAGGGAGCGGTACGTTGAGCCTCCTGGTCGTATTAGTCTTTGGTGGAATGGCCTCGTCGTTGAATTCTGGCAGTAGCTTGCATTTTGGATAGCTCTTTGTATGGCGATTGTCGCCATATCTTTCTTCAGTGTCTAGCACCTTATTCCATCTGTGATTGAGTGTTCCCTGTGCGGCTTTGAGCCGTTGCTTCTGCTTCTTTAGACTTCTCGCTGTGGCCATAAGTTTTCTGTGGAGGTTATCTCGTTCCACACGTTCTTCCGGAATGATGAATGCATCATTGTCCGGACTGTCTTCTTGTCCTGGGCTGGTTTGATGAACTCGTCCCTCTGGATGATTGTGATCTGGCATCTGCTCCGAACTTGGTTCAGCGTGACCTGGCTCATCCTGCTCCATCACTGGGTCTTCATGGTCATTGAGGGAGTCCCGGATTAGGGGGTGTCCGGATAGCCGGACTACCATCATCGGCCGAACTATCATCGGCCGGACTATCATCATCATCGACCGGACTCCAAGACTATGAAGATACAAGATTGAAGACTTCGTCCCATGTCCGGATGGGACTTTCCTTGGCGTGGAAGGCAAGCTTGGCGATACGGATACGTAGATCTCCTACTATTGTAACCGACTCTATGTAACCCTAGCCCTCTCCGGTGTCTATATAAACCGGATGGCTCTAGTCCGTAGGACACGACAACAACCATTACAATCATACCATAGGCTAGCTTCTAGGGTTTAGCCTCCTTGATCTCTTGGTAGATCCACTCTTGTAAACATCCACAATATCAATATCAATCAAGCAGGATGTAGGGTTTTACCTCCATCAAGAGGGCCCGAACCTAGGTAAAACATCGTGTCCCTTGTCTCCTATTACCATCCGCCTAGACGCACAGTTCGGGACCCCCTACCCGAGATCCGCCGGTTTTGACACCGACATTGGTGCTTTCATTGAGAGTTCCTCTGTGCCGTCACCGATAGGAAGGATGCCTCTTCCCGTCTTCAAGGACGGCATCTTCGCCGATGTAGCCTTGGCTGCCGGCCAAACTATCCGGCTAGGAGGTTTTCTTATGACCGCCTGTCCGACCACCGCTTCAACGATGACCTCTCGTGTCATCGAGAGCAATCTTCACGTCAACTCGGAATTCGCCAAGCAGTTAGATCCAGCAGAGCTCTCGTCTGTAAACGAACTCTTGGATCGGATCGCCGCCCTAGGAGTCGCTACGGACTACAATCGGATCGGGCTTAAAACCGATCTGAGAGAGATTAACTCTCCCCAGGTTACCCACCACGTCACGGTGGTAGAGGAACACCGCGACGATCCTTCTCCCATATTGAAAACTAGTCGTGTCCGGGCTACCGAACCCTCCATGCCGGATTCCCGCGGAGGAGCGGATTCCGATCAAGCACTGAACATAAAGTTAGGCATCGGACCGGACTCGTTGGACAACGTTCCACTTTCCAAGCTTCCAAATTCGGAAACTTCTCGGCCCTTGAGCCTCGAGATGGGCAGGGTCCCGGACTTAGTTAGGCCTGCCTGTCCAGATATATGCGATCTATCTCTAATCCGGCAAGAGCCAGCAGAAACAGTACATCATCACTGGGCCAGATTCCTCCTGGTCATGGACCGGATAAAGGACTGCCGAGAGGAAAACACAATCTCGATCTTTTGCAACAATTGCACAGACAGGGGAATCTTGAACACCGTCAGCCATCGTGAAATCACGCGTTTCGCCGACTTGGCATCCATAGTGCGAAAGTACTGTGCCATAGAAAGTTTCCGGAAAACCGAAGATAGGTTTTGGGATAATCCGGCCCCGAACATAGCCCCAGTCCGCAACAAAAGGGTGCATTACACTCAGGCACCAAGTACAAGAACCAAAAAACAGAAGCCCCTTAAAGGGAACAGAACCGTACTGGAGGGATGGCCCAGCAAACCCTGTACAATTCACAGTACCAAGGGTGCCACCCCAACACATAGCCTTCGTGCATGTTGGATATTACGGCAGGTGGCCAAAAGTGGCAAGGAGCTTCTAGCCCCGCGAAACCACACCAACAATACCGGTACGGTATCAACCGTCTTCGAGACTTTCGCATCAAACAATATGCGGAAACGAACGATCCACAGCCTTGCCGAAGTCTACCAAGTAGCAACAACAAATCCTTGGAGCGACGCGGCCATCACCTTCAACGCCAGCGACGAACCTAAATTCCGAACAGCCCGAGCACCAGCCGCATTGGTCCTCAGTCCAATAGTGGATGGCTTTCGACTTACCAAGGTACTCATGGATGGCGACAGCGGATTGAACCTCATTTATGAGGAAACTCTTCAAAAAATGGAAATAGACTGGAGCCGCATTGAGCGAAGCAGCACAACCTTCGGAGGAATAATCCCTAGCCGGGAAGCACGCTGCACCAGAAAAATCACACTCGATGTGGTGTTCGGCTCGCCGGACAATTACAGGTCCGAAGAAATCACGTTCCAAGTGGCCCCGCTCAGCAGCGGATACCACGCTATATTAGGACGAGAGGCGTTCACGATTTTCCAAGCCGTACCCCATTACGGGTACATGAAGCTCAAAATGCCTAGGCCCGGAGGGATAATCACTCTCGTTAGTGATCCGGACATAGCACTCCGCGCCGAAAACAAAACAGCCGCATTAGCCCTGGAGGCACTATCCGAAGCCCTAGCGGCAGAGGAACTCACCGCGCTGCGCGCTATGGTGCACAGAGACGACATGATACTCGATAAGAGATCCAAGTCCACCTCCTTTAAACCAGCGGACGAAATTATAAAATTCCAGGTCCACCCAACGGACCCGACAAAGACGGCCTCCATCGGGGCACAATTGAACCCTGATGTAGACGCCGCGCTGCGAGAATTCCTTCAGGAAAATTGGGACATTTTCGCCTGGCATCCTTCAGATATGCCAGGAATCCCTCGCAGGCTGGCAGAGCATAGCCTAAACATCCTAAAAGGGTTCAAGCCAGTCAAACAAGCTCTTCAACGATTTTCCGAACCCAAAAGATAGGCAATGGGAGAAGAACTAGCCAAACTATTGGAAGCCGGATTCATCAGAGATATCAAACATCCGGATTGGCTAGCAAACCTGGTAATGGTATCAAAGAAGGATAGATCCTGGCGCCTATGTGTCGATTTCAAAGACCTAAATAAAGCCTGCCCAAAGGATCCCTTCCCCCTCCCCCGCATCGACCAAATCATCGATGCCACTGCAGGGCACGATTCATTGTGCTTCCTGGACGCATACTCCGGCTGTCATCAAATCAAGATGGCAGAAGCGGATCAAGCCGCAACAGCATTCATTACTCCATATGGACCATTCTGCTTCAACACGATGCCCTTCGGACTTAAAAATGCCGGCGCAACATATCAGCGCATGATTCAGACATGTCTGGCTACCCAGATCGGCAAAATAGTAGAGGTATACGTAGACGACGTAGTCGTCAAAATCAAACACATCGAAACTCTAGTAGACGACTTGAGGGTCACATTCGACAACCTCCGAGCATATGACATCAAGCTGAATCCGGAAAAATGCATTTTCGGCGTACCAGCCGGAAAGCTCTTGGGCTTCATTGTATCCGGCAGAGGAATTGAAGCAAATCCGGCCAAGATCCGAGCCCTATCGCAGTTGGATATTCCAAAAAACCTCAAACATATCCAGAAATTGACTGGATGCGTGGCGGCTCTCAGCCGCTTTATCTCCCGCCTAGGAGAAAAGGCATTGCCCCTCTATCGCCTCCTCAGGCACACCGAACACTTCGAGTGGACGGATGCTGCCACTGCCAGAATCAAAGAAATAAAGGCCATATTGGAAATGAATCCGGTCCTGGCTTCGCCCAACCTGGGCGAACCTATGTTGTTATACATCGCGGGAACACATCAAGTAGTAAGCGCGGTGCTCGTCATAGAACGAGAGACAGAAGGGCATAAATTCCCTCTTCAAAAACCAGTGTACTACGTATCCACTGTTTTAACCCCCTGCAAGTCCCGTTACCCGCACTATCAAAAGATAGCGTATGCGGTGTTCATGGCATCTCGGAAGCTCCGACACTACTTTCAAGAGTGTTCGATAACAGTGGCCTCCGAAGTACCCCTAAATGACATTATAAATAACCGCGACGCAACGGGCGGGATTGCAAAATGGGCCATTGAGCTCTTACCATTCGACATAACTTACAAACCCCGGCGAGCTATAAAGTCGCAAGTTTTGGCTGACTTTGTCGCTGAGTGGACTGAAGCCGAACTCCCTAAAGAGTACGGCGCATACTCCAATTGGATTATGCATTTCGACGGCTCCAAAATGTTGGCCGGATTGGGGGCTGGCATCGTACTAACGTCCCCAACCGGGGACAGAGTCCAATACGTACTCCAGATAATGTACACGGACTCCAACAACGCAGCCGAATACGAGGCCCTCTTACATGGCCTCCGGATGGCAATCTCCATGGGCATCCAGTGCCTAGAGGTGCGCGGGGACTCAAACCTCGCAATATCCCAAGTAAATGGAGACTTTGACGCCAAGGATCCAAAAATGGCAGCCTATCGCAACGCCGTCCTTAAAATGTCAGCTCGGTTCGAAGGACTTGAATTCCACCACGTAGCCAGAGATAATAACCAAGCGGCCGACGTATTGGCACGCATCGGCGCAAAACGTGACGCTGTCCCTCCAAATATCTTCCTGGAACGGCTGTTCAAGCCATCCGTACTATGGGAAGAGGAGTCCGGAAATAACAAACCAGAGGCAGCCGCAGAACAATCTGACATAACCGGCGATCCAGCCGACGAAACAACACCCTCAGCTCACGACATAATGGCAGTAATCGCCCCATGGACAGAGCCGTTCCTAGCCTACTTGCTTAGGCAGGAACTCCCCGAAGACCATAATGAGGCCCGCTGCGTAGTCCGGCGATCTAAAGCCTACAAGGTCCATGAGGGAGAACTCTATAAGAAAAGCACAACCGGAGTCCTTCAAAGGTGTATCTCCGAAGATGAAGGGCGAGACCTTCTGGCTGAAATTCACGCCGGACTAGGCGGACACCACGCCGCAGCCCAGGCCCTTGTAGGAAAGGCATTCCGTACAGGATTTTATTGGCCGACGGCCCGGGCAGATGCTCAGGACTTAGTCCAAAGATGCGTCGGTTGTCAGCTCTTTGCTAATCAGAGCCACATGCCATCCACCGCCCTCAAAACTATACCCATTACCTGGCCGTTCGCGGTCTGGGGGCTTGACATGGTTGGACCACTTAAAGGGGGAACCCACAAGCAAAGGTACCTATTGGTCATGGTGGATAAATTCACCAAATGGATAGAGGCCAAGCCAGTTAAAACGACAGAGTCCGGACCAGTGATAGACTTTATATCTGGGGTAGTACACCGTTATGGTGTCCCCCATAGCATCATCACCGATAACGGCACGAACTTCACGGCCGATGAGGTTAAATCATGGTGCAAAAATAGGGGCATCAAGCTCGATTACGCTTCAGTCTATCATCCTCAAACCAACGGTCAAGTGGAACGAGCAAATGGTCTAATAATGAGCGGCATCAAACCCAGACTAGTGCGGTCCTTACGAAATCTGACACGCACTGGGTAGAGGAGCTCGACTCTGTACTCTGGGGGCTGCGGACAACGCCTAACCGTACTACCGGATTCACACCATTTTTTATGGTATACAGCGCAGAAGCAGTTTTGCCCTGCGACATAATTCATGACTCACCTCGAGTGCGCATGTACAAAGAAAGAGAAGCCGAGTTGGATCGGCAGGACAGCTTGGACGCATTGGAGGAAGAACACAACGTCGCCAAGGCTCGTTCCGCATTTTATCAGCAGCAGGCTCGAAGATACCAAAGCAGAGAAGTACGGGCCAAGACTTACAACGTTGGCGAACTGGTTCTACGCCTGCCGGACAAGAAAAAGGACAAGCTCAAGCCCAAATGGGAAGGCCCCTTCATCATCGATAAAGTCTTGACCGGCGGAGCGTACCGTCTAGGAAATTCGTCGGATAACCGACTCGAGCCGAACCCATGGAACACAGCCCGCCTCCGAAGATTCTATGCCTAGCGCCGGACTAAGAGTTCGTCCCTTTCCCCCCCTCCAATTTTTTTTACTTCAGCTGCCTTTTGTTTATCTTTTTCTTCTCAACCGTATTCATCAAATCCTTAAAAGGCCTACTTGCGCATCGTTCGCGCGCAATTGATGTGCTATCCACACTCATTATACTTGGGGGCTTCTTTACCAGAAGCTTAATTATAAGGGCTTCATGCCCAGCACATGTGTCAAGCCTCCACATGTACCTTTTATTCACCATTATATGCATCGATATGACTTAAGTTTTGGCCAAGCTGGGTTGCCTGGCTCCTGTGCTTACCCCTATGTTCCCGATTGTTCGGCTAGGAGGTAAAGGGAGCACCTCTGCGATTGTTACTGCCGGGTCAGCTGGATGTGTACCTCAGACTGGGTGAAGCCGAAAGCTAGCGTTCTTAAGGGAATATTCGGTCGGTGACTTAAAAGATGGTTTTTTATCCACTTATTTATCTGCCCCCAGATGTTTTTCTGCTTTTTTCGCAGTCCGGACATGCACTTTAGGGCATGCCACCCCCAGAGGAAAGGAACCCTTAACGGAACTATTCTCCCTGGAAGATGTTTCTTACTACCCATGTAATATAACATAACTAGTTGGGCACTTGTCTGATAAAGCACTAATGACCCCTACGCCTGGTCTCCATGCATACCCCGGTTGTTTCATAACCGAGAAGGTATTCGGACACACTCCGGACTCTAGGGTCCCGAGGACGAAGCGAAAAGGTCGGCAAAGACAAACGATCTACAATCCGGCTAGAAGGCATTTTATAATACGTTGTCAAATCGACCGATTGTATTCTTCCTCAATCCCGTCTAACAGGTTGTCTAATTTACAGTCCTGTTGGGAAAATTTAGCGGCCAACTCTACTTGGCCGTATACTAAACTCACAGGGATCTCCTTCCCATCGGGCCCCACAGGTCCAACTTCGGCCATGTGGTTGGGATCCGCCTTCTTGTACCGCGTCTTTACCATGGCCCAGGCCTCCCTGGCACCTTGGCGGCAGGCCGAAATCTTCCATAAATGGAAGCGCTGCCGCACTCCCTGAAGCTTCTCCGCAAGCTCCCCAAGACCCTCGGGTAAGGAGAAGGCTGGCCATAAAGCCTGTATGACGCCGCTCATTGCCTGCCGAACTCGTTCGATCAGTTGCAACAATTCGGGAAGTTGATCACCCGTTGATACGGGCATCTCCTCCGCAGGGCGACCTGTGAGTATACCTGCAGACATATTCTGTCAAATCGACTTCCTCGCTGAACTCTTCTTTTCAAAGGAGTTCGCTCAAGCACTTACTATAGATGCCGCGACGAAGCCGCTGATTCTTCTTAACGGAGCCCGACAGCTTGGCCCGAACGCCTTTCAGCTCTTCTCCAAGCTGGGCATGGGCATCCTGGAGCTTGTTCCTTTCATGCTGCACCTTATGCAGCACCCTCTCGCCAGCCTTCAGTTGGCGCAGAAGTTCTTGCCGGTCCGGATCTTGTCCGGCAGCACCTGCAACGTCATTTCTTAGACCTGCGCAAAGGCCAAACGCTACTTATCTTTCTAAAATAATGCGTTACCAGGAGAGGTCCCTGTGTTTCCTCCTGCGCCAGAGAGTGCGGCCTCAAGTTGGGCCTTGCACTCCTACAGCTCCTGAGACAGTTGGGTATTCTTCTCAGTAAGATCCTACGTTTCATATGATCCTTAAATCAGTTAATATACCTACTTTAAGTCTCAGGGGCTACTGGCATATACAACTATTAAATTCTCTTACGCGTATGTCTTTTACATACTGCTCCGTGGCTCCGGTAAAACCATCTTGAGCAGCACGAAGGTGCGCGTCCCCCGCGTTAAAGGCATTCAACGCCTCGGGGGAGAAGCACGTGTCACGAAATACTGTCCGGCGGCGCCTGTGATTCATGGCACTCTCCACCTCAGACTTGGTGGCGGACAGTCTGTCAGCATCCTCCGTCGGAGGAACGTCCGGCTCGTGCCTTGCGCACGCCTCCCCCTCCAGACCAGGTGCTGGAGCCTGGCTGGTAGAGGTTGGATTGGCAACCTCCACGCCCGTAGTCCGGCGGGCGCTTTTTTCCCTACAAAAGTCATGAGCACTCAAACGCTTCCTAGGAACGTTGCTCTAAATAATTAATTGTGAGCTACACCTTTGCGGCGACGTTTCAGTCCGCGCCGCGCTCCTCCTCCGCCTACTGGTCTGGACTGGCCTTTGTTGGTCAGCCACCGCGGGCTCGGCTTCTTGCCCTAGGGGCGCCTCCTGCACGGCGCCGTCATATACGGTGGTCAGAAATAAGCAAGGAAGGAATGACGGTGTCAGGACTTCGGTCGCAATCACCTCGGAAGCCGGATATAGTCCGGGATAGTCGGCCGTTATGGCGACTAAGGCATTGTCCATGCTGAGCTGGTGGAACACCCCGTCGATTAGCTCCACCTTTATGTCCGGATCCTCTTCGGAGGCCGGATCCCGGGATCTCTCTGGATCCTCAGGTTGCGGAGCTGGACTTAGCATGTCCTCCACGATCCGGCGCAGTTCCTGCGTCGAAGGAAGAACACAATATAAGAAACTTAAGTTTCAAAAAGCATGGGTCGGGCACGCAGAGTGTTCGCTTACCCAAGGCCGGGGATTATTCATGGAGAACCCATTTAACGGGCTCGTCCGAAGGAAATCCTCCTTCTCCCCCTTATACAGGCCGGACAGGATCGTCACCAGGTCTTCGACCGAATCCGGCCCTTTACAGCCATGACGGGTGGCATCGTCCTCCCCGTTGAAATCCCACATGGGGTGGCCCCTGTATTGTAGTGGCTGCACCCCCCGCATAATGCATGTTGCCATGACTCCAATCATGGTCAACCCGGAATGGGCCAGTAACCTTATTCGGCCCATCAAATAATGGACGCTCTTGTCTTCCTCCAGTTGGGGGCTCCGCGGACGCCAACTAAGGCGTTTCTTAAGAGGAGCATTGCTGAACTCCGGGAGGCCGATCCGAACAGGGTCCGGCAGCGGAGCGTCTTCTATATAAAACCATCCTGAAGGCCAGTCTTCGGACGCCTTCTTAGGGGTTCCGGATGGATATCCGGTCCCAGCAATACGCCATATTTCGGCGCCGCCCACTTGATATATGGACCCCTCGTGAGAGCGGGGTACAAGGCAGAACAACCTCTTCCATAGCGTGAAATGGGGCTCGACGCCCAGGAATAGCTCGCAAAGAGCTACGTAACCCGGAATGTGCAGGATTGAGGTGGGCGTGAGGTGATGAAGCTGGAGTCCGTAGAACTCCAGGAGCCCGCGGAGGAATGGATGTACAGGAAATCCGAGCCCCCTTATCAGATAGGGGACGAAGCATACCCGCTCCCCTTTGTTGGGACTTGGTGTAACCTCCGCTTGCTTCCCACCTTTGTAGGTCGCCAGCCCGACTCGAACCGGAACCATAAAGGCCGGAGGGAGATATCCCCCCGCTTGGAGCTTCACCAGCTCGCTGTGCGGAACAGAGCATCTCCTCCAATCTCCTGGCAAAGGGCTAGGAGCGCGAGAAGAGGAGCCGCGTTGACGGTCCATGATGGAATGGATTCTTGGTCGAAAGCGCTCCGATGAGTATTTGCGGGAGGAAGATGGCGATTTGGATCTGGATTCTTGCCTCCCTTATAGGCAGATTATTCGCACAACTAGGGGGTAAAACATAAAAGACACCCTGGCTTTTCACATTCGCGCGACGCGTGGAGGAAGGCCATTATTGGGTGTGGAAGCCAAGACGCGCAACATTAATGAGGAAGCCGGACACTGTTCGGCAGGTACGTAGAACTTGAAGGAGAACCCGCCTTGCAACACCGAAGACTACACACACGCTGGACTTATAGTCATTGAAGCCTGGTTCGGGGGCTACTGAGGGAGTCCCGGATTAGGGGGTGTCCGGATAGCTGGACTACCATCATCGGCCGAACTATCATCGGCCGGACTATCATCATCATCGACCGGACTCCAAGACTATGAAGATACAAGATTGAAGACTTCGTCCCGTGTCCGGATGGGACTTTCCTTGGCGTGGAAGGCAAGCTTGGCGATACGGATACGTAGATCTCCTACTATTGTAACCGACTCTATGTAACCCTAGCCCTCTCCGGTGTCTATATAAACCGGATGGCTCTAGTCCGTAGGACACGACAACAACCATTACAATCATACCATAGGCTAGCTTCTAGGGTTTAGCCTCCTTGATCTCGTGGTAGATCCACTCTTGTAAACATCCACAATATCAATATCAATCAAGCAGGACGTAGGGTTTTACCTCCATCAAGAGGGCCCGAACCTGGGTAAAACATCGTGTCCCTTGTCTCCTGTTACCATCCGCCTAGACGCACAGTTCGGGACCCCCTACCCGAGATCCGCCGGTTTTGACACCGACAGTCGTTATTGCCTTCAGAGTTTACTGGTATGTCGACCCTTCTTGCGCTCTTGTTGCTATTTTTACTGTTGCTGGACTTTGAGCGGCGTCTGTGTCGCCGTTTTGGGTTTTGCCCGGGGGGTTTATCTTCCGGATTGCCGCTGTCGTCCTCATTGGGTGTGTCCACCATGTATATATCGTGTGACGAGGTAGTAGTCCAGCGCCCCAAAGATTCTGAATCTTCTCCTGCATCGTCGTCCATACCATCGATGCCTTCGGAGTCGAAGTCGAGCACGTCGGTTAAATCATCAACCGTGGCAATGAAGTGGGTGGTGGGTGGGCAACGAATTCCTTCGTCGTCTGCTCCCCATTCAAGCCGGACATAGTTCGGCTGAGAGCCTCCTGACAAAGAGAGAGACTTTAACGAGTTCAGCATGTCGCCAAAAGGCCAGTGCTGGAAGATATCCGCAGCGGTAAACTCCATTATCGGAGCCCGACCTGGCTCGGTTGGCTCGAGAGTGCGTGGAGTGGAACCAACAACCGGATATGAGTCCAGGGGTCCGGAGTCACAGGTTTCCACAGAGGTGGGAACTGTGTTCGGCTCCACCACCGATGAGTGTGCAACCTGCGAGGCGGGGCCCATCCCTCCGTCCTCACGCGATGCAGCCTGCTCCGGAGTTAGGTCTGGGGCCACTGCGGGGGTGATAACCCGAACATTGTCCGACAGCAGGTCTAGGCCATGCTCATCGCGACTGTCCTGTGCTCCTGGCACGGGCTTTAATCTGTCGAAGATCAAGTCTCCGTGAATATCATCCATGTAGTTCAAGTTTCCGAACCTGACCTGGTGGCCAGGGGCGTAGCTATCGATCTGCTCCAGATGGCCAAGCGAATTGGCCCGCAGTGCGAAGCCACCGAACACGAAGATCTATCCTAGGGGAAAAGTCTCCTCCTGGACCGTGTTTTTGACGATCGAAGGCGCCATCAATCCCTGCAGCAATGACACAAAGGAACTCTCAATGAAAGCACCAATGTCGGTGTCAAAACCGGTGGATCTCGGGTAGGGGGTTCCGATCTGTGCGTCTCAGGCTGATGGTAACAGGAAGAGGGGGACACAATGTTTACCCAGGTTCGGGCCCTCTCGATGGAGGTAAAACCCTACTTCCTGCTTGATTAATATTGAAGATATGAGTAGTACAAGAGTAGATCTACCATGAGATCGTATAGGCTAAACCCTAAGAGCTAGCCTATGATGGTATGATTGTAATTGTGATCGGCCTTGTAAGGACCAACCTCTCCAGTTTATATAGACATGGAGAGGGCTAGGGTTTACATGGAGTCGGTTACAAGGAAGGAAACACAATATCTGGACCGCCAAGCTTGCCTTCCATGCAAAGGAGAGTCCCATCCGGACACGGGCCGGAGTCTTGAGTCTTGTATCTTCACGCTCCAATAGTCCGGACAAAGTATATAGTCCGGCTGTCCGGATACCCCCTAATCCAGGACTCCCTCAAAGGGGTCATGACCATAAAAGATATTACTCATATAAATAGAACAACCATTATTCTCTGATTTAAATGAATAACTGTCTCGCATCAAACAAGATCCAGATATAATGTTCATGCTTAACGTTGGCACCAAATAACAATTATTCAGGTCTAAAACTAATCCCGAAGGTAGATGTAGAGGTACCGTGCCGACCGCGATCACATCGACTTTGGAACCATTTCCCACGCACGTCGTCACCTCGTCCTTAGACAATCTTCGCTTAATCCGTAGTCCCTGTTTTGAGTTGCAAATATTAGCAACAGAACCAGTATCAAATACCCAGGTGCTACTGTGAGCATTAGTAAGGTACACATCAATAACATGTATATCACATATACCTTTGTTCACCTTGCCATCCTTATTATCCGCCAAATACTGGGCAGTTCCGCTTCCAGTGACCAGTCCCTTTGCAGTAGAAGCACTCAGTCTCAGGCTTAGGTCCAGACTTAGGTTTCTTCTCTTGAGTGGAAACTTGCTTGCCGTTCTTCTTGAAGTTCCCCTTCTTCTTCCCTTTACCCTTTTTCTTGAAACTGGTGGTCTTGTTGACCATCAACACTTGATGCTCCTTTTTGATTTCTACCTCCACAACTTTTAGCATCGAGAAGAGCTCGGGAATAGTCTTGTTCATCCCTTGCATATTATATTTCATCACGAAGCTCTTGTAGCTTGGTGGCAGTGATTGAAGAATTCTGTCAATGACACTATCATCAGGAAGATTAACTCCCAGTTGAATCAAGTGATTATTAATACCCAGACATTTTGAGTATATGTTCACTGACAGAACTATTCTCCTCCATCTTGCAGCTATAGAACTTATTGGAGACTTCATATCTCTCAATCCGGGCATTTGCTTGAAATATTAACTTCAACTCTTGGAACATCTCATATGCTCCATGACGTTCAAATTGTCGTTGAAGTCCCGGTTCTAAGCCGTAAAGCATGGCACACTGAACTATCGAGTAGTCATCAGCTTTGCTCTACCAAACGTTCTTAACGTCATCAGTTGCATCTGCAGCAGGTCTGGCACCCAGCGGTGCTTTTAGGACGTAATTCTTCTGTGCAGCAATGAGGATAATCCTCAAGTTACGGACCCAGTCTGTGTAATTGCTACCATCATCTTTCAACTTAGCTTTCTCAAGGAACGTATTAAAATTCAACGGAACAACATCATGGGCCATCTATCTACAACAAACATAGACAAGCAAAATACTATCAGGTACTAAGTTCATGATAAATTTAAGTTCAATTAATCATATTAAGAACTCCCACTTAGATAGACATCCCTCTAATCATCTAAGTGATCACGTGATCCAAATCAACTAAACCATGTCCGATCATCACATGAGATGGAGTAGTTTTCAATGGTGAACATCACTATGTTGATCATATCTACTATATGATTCACACTCGACCTTTCAGTCTCAATGTTCCGAGGCCATATCTGTATATGCTAGGCTCGTCAAGTTTAACTTGAGTATTCTGCGTGTGTAAAACTGTCTTACACCCGTTGTATTTGAACGCAGAGCTTATCACACCTAATCATCACGTGGTGTCTCAGCATGAAGAACTTTCGCAACGGTGCATACTTAGGGAGAACACTTATACCTTGAAATTTAGTGAGAGATCATCTTATAATGCTATCGTCAATCAAGCAAAATAAGATGCATAAAGGATAAACATCACATGCAATCAATATAAGTGATATGATATGGCCATCATCATCTTGTTCTTGTGATCTCCATCTCTGAAGCACCGTCATGACCACCATCGTCACCGGCGCAACACCTTGATCTCCATCGTAGCATCATTGTCATCTTGCCAACTATTGCTTCTACGACTATCGCTACCGCTTAGTGATAAAGTAAAGCAATTACAGGGCGATTGCATTGCATACAATAAAGCGACAACCATATGGCTCCTGCCAGTTGCCGATAACTTTGTTACAAAACATGATCATCTCATACAATAAAATTTAGCATCATGTCTTGACCATATCACATCACAACATGCCCTGCAAAAACAAGTTAGACGTCCTCTACTTTGTTGTTGCAAGTTTTATGTGGCTGCTACGGGCTGAGCAAAAGCCGTTCTTACCTACACATCAAAACCACAACGATAGCTCATCAAGTTAGTGTTGTTTTAACCTTCTCAAGGATCGGGCGTAGCCACACTCGGTTCAACTAAAGTTGGAGAAACTGACACCCACCAGCCACCTATGTGCAAAGCACGTCGGTAGAACCAGTCTCGCGTAAGCGTATGCGTAATGTCGGTCTGGGCCGCTTCATCCAACAATACCGCCGAACCAAAGTATGACATGTTGGTAAGCAGTATGACTTGTATCGCCCACAACTCACTTGTGTTCTACTCGTGCATATAACATCTACGCATAAACCTGGCTCGGAAGCCACTATTGGGACGTAGTAATTTCAAAAAAATTCTTATGCACACGCAAGATCATGGTGATGCATAGCAACGAGAGGGGAGAGTGTTGTCCACATACCCTCGTAGATCGAAAGCGGAAGCGTTAGCACAACGTGGTTGATGTAGTCGTACGTCTTCATGATCCAACCGATCAAGTACCGAACGTACGGAACCTCCGAGTTCAGCACACGTTCAGCTCGATGACGTCCCACGAACTCCGATCCAGCAGAGCTTTGCGGGAGAGTTCCGTCAGCACGACGGTGTGATGACGGTGTCGATGATGCTACCGAAGCAGGGCTTCGCCTAAGCACCACTACGATATTCCTAAGGTGGAATATGGTGGAGGGGGCACCGCACACGGCTAAGAGGTCAAGAGATCAATTGTTGTGTCTAGAGGTGCCCCCTGCCCCCGTATATAAAGGACCAGAGGAAGCGGGTGGCTGGCCAGGAGGAGGGCGCGCCAGGGAGGAGTCCTACTCCCACCGGGAGTAGGACTCCCTCTTTTTCCTAGTTGGAGTAGGAGGGGGAAAAGGAAGGGAAGGAGAGAGGAGGAAGGAAAGGGGGCGCCGCCCCCCTCCTTGTCCAATTCGGACTAGAGGGGGAGGGGGCGCGCGGCCAGCCCTAGCCGCCCTCCTCTTCTCCACTAAGGCCCATCTTGGCCCATTAAGCTCCCGGGGGGGTTCCGGTAACCCCCCGGTACTTCGGTATATGTCTGAAACTCCCCGAAACCATTCCGGTGTTCGAACATAGTCATCCAATATATCGATCTTTACGTCTCGACCATTTCGAGACTCCTCGTCATGTCCGTGATCATATCCGGGACTCCGAACTACCTTTGGCACATCAAAATACAAAAACTCATAATACCGATCATCACCAAACTTTAAGCGTGCGGACCCTATGGGTTCGAGAACTATGTAAACATGACCGAGACTCGTTTCCGGTCAATAACGAATAGTGGAACCTGGATACTCATATTGGTTCCCACATATTCTACGAAGATCTTTATCGGTCAAACCGCATAACTATATATGTTGTTCCCTTTGTCATCAGTATGTTACTTGCCCGACATTCGATCGTCGGTATCTCAATACCTAGTTCAATCTTGTTACCGGCAAGTCTCTTTACTTGTTATGTAATGCATCATCCCACAACTAATTCATTAGCCACATTGCTTGCAAGGCTTATAGTGATGTGCATTACCGAGAGGGCCCAGAGATACCTCTCCGACAATCGGAGTGACAAATCCTAATCTCGAAATACGCCAACTCAACATGAACCTTTGGAGACACCTGTAGAGCTCCTTTATAATCACCCAGTTACGTTGTGACATTTGGTAGCACACAAAGTGTTCCTCCGGTAAATGGGAGTTGCATAATCTCATAGTCATAGGAACATGTATAAGTCATGAAAAAAGCAATAGCAACATACTAAAAGATCAAGTGCTAAGCTAACGGAATGGGTCAAGTCAATCACATCATTCTCCTAATGATGTGATCCCATTAATCAAATGAAAACTCATGTCTATGGCTAGGAAACACAACCATCTTTGATCAACGAGCTAGTCAAGTAGAGGCATACTAGTAACACTATGTTTGTCTATGTATTCACACATGTATTATGTTTCCGGTTAATACAATTCTAGCATGAATAATAAATATTTATCATGATATAAGGAAATAAATAATAACTTTATTATTACCTCTAGGGCATATTTCCTTCACTACTTTCCAATTCAAGAGAAGGTACAATTACCTCATCAAGTTCTACTTTCCTCCCACTCACTTCTTTCGAGATAAACTCCTTCTCTAGAAATGTTCCTTTCTTGGAAACAAAGATCTTGCCTTCAGATCTGTGGTAGAAGGTGTACCCAATTGTTTCCTTAGGATGTCCTATGAAGACACATTAGCCGATTTGGGTTCGAGCTTATCAGGCTAAATCCTTTTGACATAAGTGTAGCAACCCCAAACTTTAAGAAACGACAGCTTAGGTTTCTTGCCAAACCATAGTTCATACGATGTCGTCTCAACGGATTTAGACGGTGCCCTATTTAACGTGAATGCAGCTGTCTCTAATGCATAACCCTAAAATGATAGTGGTAAATGGGTAAGAGACATCATAGATCGCACCATATCTAATAAAGTATGGTTATGATGTTCAGACACACCATTATGCTGTGGTGTTCCAGGTGGCGTGAGTTGTGAAACTATTCCACATTGTTTTAAATGAAGGCCAAACTCGTAAATCAAATATTCGCCTCCGCGATAAGATTGTAGAACTTTATTTTCTTGTTACGACGATTCTCCACTTCACTCTGAAATTCTTTGAACTTTTAAAATGTTTCAGACTTGTGTTTCATTAAGCATATATACCCATATCTGCTCAAATCATCTGTGAAGGTCAGAAAATAACGATACCCACTGAGTGCCTCAATACTCATCGGACCACATACATCGGCATGTATTATTTCCAATAAGTCATTGGCCCGCTCCATTGTTCCGGAGAATGGGGTTTTAGTCATCTTGCCCATGAGGCATGGTTCGCAAGTATCAAATGATTCATAATTAAGTGATTCCAAAAGTCCATCTGCATGGAGTTTCTTCATGCGCTTTACACCAATATGACCTAAACGGCAGTGCCACAAATATGTTGCACTATCATTATCAACTTTGCATCTTTTGGCATCAATATTATGAATATATATGTGTGCCACCACAATCGAGATACAACAGAAATAGACCACTCTTCAAGGGTGCATGACCATAAAAGATATTACCCATACAAATAAAACAACCATTATTCTCTGATTTAAATGAATAACTGTCTCACACTAAACAAGATACAGATATAATGTTCATGCTCAACGCTGGCACCAAATAACAATTATTCAGGTCTAAAACTAATCCCGAAGGTAGATGCAGAGGTAGCGTGCCGATGGCGATCACATCGACCTTGGAACCATTCCCGACGCGCATCGTCACCTCGTCCTTAGCCAATCTTCGCTTAATCCGTAGCTCCTGTTTCGAGTTACAAATATGAGCAACCGAACCAGTATCAAATACCCAGGCGCTACTACGAGCATTAGTAAGGTACACATCAATAACACATATATCAAATATACCTTTATTCACTTTGCCATCCTTCTTATCCGCCAAATACTTGGGGTAGTTCCGCTTCCAGTGACCAGTCCCTTTGCAGTAGAAGCACTTAGTTTCAGGTTTGGGTCCAGCTTTGGGCTTCTTCCCCGGGGTGGAAACTTGCTTGCCATTCTTCTTTAAGTTCCCTTTCTTTCCCTCGCCCTTTTTCTTGAAACTAGTGGTCTTGTTAACCATCAACACTTGATGCTCCTTCTTGATTTCTACCTCCGCAACTTTGAGCATTGCTAAGAGCTCGGGAATTGTCTTCTCCATACCTTGCATATTATAGTTCATCACAAAGCCTTTGTAGCTTCGTGGCAGTGATTGAAGAACTCTGTCAATAACACTATCATCTGGAAGATTAACTCCCAACTGAGTCAAGTGATTATGATACCCAGACATTTTGAGTATGTGTTCACTGATAGAACTGTACTCCTCCATCTTGCAACTATAGAACTTGTTGGAGACTTCATATCTCTCAACTCGGGCATTTTCTTGAAATATTAACTTCAACTCTTGGAACACCTCATATACTCCATGACGTTCAAAACATCTTTGAAGTCCTGATTCTAAGCCGTAAAGCATGGCACACTGAACTATCGAGTAGTCATCAAATCAAGCTTGCCAGACGTTCAAAACATCAGCATCTGCTCCTGCAGCAGGTCTTTCACCTAGCGGTGCATCAAGGACATAATTCTTCTGTGGAACAATGAGGATAATCCTCAAGTTACGGACCCAGTCCGTGTAGTTGCTACCATCATATTTCAACTTATCTTTCTCTAGGAACACATTAAAATTCAGGGGAACGGTAGCATGGGCCATTGATCTACAACATAGATATGCAAATACTATCAGGACGAAGTTCATGATAAATTAATTTCAATTAATCAAATTACTTAAGAACTCCCACTTAGATAGACATCCCTCAAGTTATCTAAATGATATGTGATCCAAATTAACTAACCCATGTCCGATCTTCACGTGAGATGGGTAAGTCATCAATGGTGAACATCTCTATGTTGATCATATCTACTATATGATTCACGTTCGACCTTTCGGTCTCCATTGTTCCGAGACCATGTCTGTACATGCTAGGCTCGTTAAGTTTAACCCGAGTATTCCGCATGTGCAAGACTGTCTTGCACCCGTTATATGTGAACGTAGAGTCTATCACACCCGATCATCACATGGTGTCTCAACACGACGAACTGTCGCAATGGTGCATACTCAGGGAGAACACTTATTCCTTGAGTTAAGGGATCATGTTATAATGCTACCACCATACTAAGCAAAATAAGATGCATAAAGGATAAACATCACATGCAATGGAAATATGTTACATGATATGGCCATCATCATCTTGTGCTTTTGATCTCCATCTCCAAATCATCGTCATGATCTCTGATGACCTAGAATTATAGGGGATCTATCGTAGTCCTTTCGGTAAGTAAGAGTGTCGAACCCAACATGGAGCAGAAGGAAATGACAAGCGGTTTTCAGTAAGGTATTCTCTGCAACCACTGAAATTACCTGTAACAGATAGTTTTGTGATAAGGTAATTCATAACGGGTAACAAGTAACAAAAGTAAACAAGGTGCAGCAAGGTGGCCCAATCCTTTTTGTAGCAAAGGACAAGCATGTACAAACTCTTATATATATCAAAGCGCTCCCGAGGACACATGGGAATTACTGTCAAGCTAGTTTTCATCATGCTCATATGATTCACGTTCGTTACTTTGATAATTTGATATGTGGGTGGACCGGTGCTTGGGTACTGCCCTTCCTTGGACAAGCATCCCACTTATGATTAACCCCTCTCGCAAGCATCCACAACTACGAAAGAAGAATTACGGTAAACCTAACCATAGCATGAAACATATGGATCCAAATCAGCCCCTTACGAAGCAACACATAAACTAGGGTTTAAGCTTCTGTCACTCTAGCAACCCATCATCTACTTATTACTTCCCAATGCCTTCCCCTAGGCCCAAATCATGGTGAAGTGTCATGTAGTCGATGTTCACATAACACCACTAGAGGAGAGACAACATACATCTCATCAAAATATCGAACGAATACCAAATTCACATGACTACTAATAGCAAGACTTCACCCATGTCCTTAGGAACAAACATAACTACTCACAAAGCATATTCATGTTCATGATCAGAGGGGTATTAATATGCATTAAGGATCTGAAAAAATAATCTTCCACCGGATAAACCAACTAGCATAAACTACAAGGAGTAGTCAACACTACTAGCAACCCATAGGTACCAATCTGAGGTTTTGGTACAAAGATTGGATACAAGAGATGAACTAGGGTTTGAGAGGAGATGGTGCTGGTGAAGATGTTGATGGATATTGACCCCCTCTCGATGAGAGGATTGATGGTGATGATTTCCCCCTCCCGGGGGGATGTTTTCCCGGCAGAATAGCTCCGCCGGAGCCCTAGATTGGTCCTGCCTAGGTTCTGCCTCGAGACGGCGGCGCTTCATCCCGAAAGCTTCCTTATAAAAAGTTTCCAGGGCAAATGACACCATATAACAGAAGATGGATGTCGGGGGCCTGCCAGGTGGCCCACAAGACAGGGGGCGCGTCCAGGGGGTAGGGCGCGCCCTCCACCCTCGTGGCTGGTGGGTGGCCCCCCTCTGGTGCTTTCTTCGCCCAATATTTTTAATATATTCCAAAACTAACTTTCGGAGTTTCAGGACTTTTTGTAGTTTTCCAGAATAGGTCTCTAATATTTGCTCCTTTTCCAGCCTAGAATTCCAGCTGCCGGCATTCTCCCTCTTTGTGTAAACCTTATAAATAAGAGAGAAAAGGCATAAGTATTGTGACATAATGTGTAGTAACAGCCCATAATGCAATAAATATTGATATAAAAGCATGATGCAAAATGGACGTATCAACTCCCCCAAGCTTAAACCTCGCTTGTCCTCAAGCGAAAGCCGAAATCGAAAAATATCTCCACATATTTAGAGATAGAGGTGTCAATAAAATAAAATACGGACATGAGGGCATCATGATCATCTTTAAGACAACAACATATATATTGTCATATGATTTCTTATGCTTAAAGTAACATTCTATTCACAATGTAAAGTATGAATCAGAAACTTCATTGAAAACTAACAAACTATGATCTCGGTCATTGAAGCAATTGCAATTTATCATAACATCGGAAAGAGTTAATATAAGAGCTTTTCAGCAAGTCCACATACTCAACTATCATTTAGTCTTTTACAATTGCTAACACTCACGCGATACTTATGGGTATGAAGTTTCAATCGGACACAGAGAAAGATAGGGGCTAATAGTTCCGCCTCCTAACCTTTCACCTCAAGGGTAATGTCAACAATAATAGTTTATGAAAACCTACATCCAAGTGGGTATATATATCAGGATCTTTCCAACACATAGTGCTTGCGCCAAAGGATAAAGTGTAAAAAGGGAAGGTGAAGATCACCATGACTCTTGTATGAAGTTAGAAGGTAAAAATAGAAGATAGGCCCTTCGCAGAGGGAAGCAGAGGTTGTCATGTGCTTTTATGGTTGGATGAAAAAAATCTTAATGCAAAAGAATGTCACTTTATATTGCCACTTGTGATAGGGACCTTTATTATGCAGTCCGTCGCTTTTATTTCTTCCATATCACAAGCTCGTATAAAGCTTATTTTCTTCACACCGATGACAACTTACTTGAAGGATCTTACTCAATCCATAGGTAGGTATGGTGGACTCTCATGGCAAAACTGGGTTTAGGGATGTTTGGAAGCACAAGTAGTATCTCTACTTGGTGCAAAGAATTTGGCTAGGATGAGGGGGAAAGGCAAGCTCAACATGTTGAATGATCCATGACAATATAACTTGTTCGGATATAAGAAAACATAACCCATTACATTGGCTTCCTTGTCCAACATCAACTTTTTAGCATGTCATATTTTAATGAGTGCTCACAATCATAAAAGATGTCCAAGATAGTGTGTATTTATATGTGAAAATCTCTCTTTCTTTATTACTTCCTATTAATTGCAACGATGACCAAAACTATGTTTGTCAACTCTTAACAACTTGTATTCATCATACTCTTTATATATGAATTCATTACTCTCAATAAGATCGATATGATCTTTTTATTTCTTTTTATTCTTTCTTTTATTCCCTCAAGATCGTAGCAAGATAGAAAGCCCTCAACTCAAAACTAATCTTTATTATATGTAGCTCACGGGCTCGATTACATAGATAGAGATCAAATGAAAACTCAAAACTAGATCATACTAAAACTCTATTCTACTAGATCAAGATATAACCAAAAGGATCAAACTAAGAAAAATGGTAAAGATAGAAGTGTGATGGTGATACGATACCGGGGGACCTCCTCCAAGCTTGGCAGTTGCCAAGGGGAGTGCCCATACCCATGTATTTATGTCACTTTCTTCAGAGGTGGTGACGATGGGGTTGTTGATGATGTAGTGTCGCACATCAAGCGTAGGAGATGCTCCAACTTGCGGATAATGCCCTTGAGTGCGGTGATATGCTCTTGCAACAAAATATTTTCACGTGTGAGATACTTGTTTTTTATGCGAACTATTTCAATCATCTTGAAATCTTCAATTTCAGTAGAGGTGTGTCACGACCGGTTTTTCAATAAAAAGCTTATTGAGGAACTGACCTTTATATGTACCAGTATAGGAAAGTCCTCCTTACTGGTAGACAAATACTTGATACAGAAATCCAGTAGTACTAAATATTATACAGGGTTGAGCTGAGGTTGCTCAACAATTTATTACAAGCACGCCAATATTACACATAAGGCGGATATGACACAAGGGTTTGGTGGCATACTACTGACTCGTAATAAAAGTGGTAGTGGATATGTCACAGTGAAGCGGGTGACATGACTCCTAATCTTGCAACTCATCGAGCGTTGAGGTGAGGCTCGGTGATTTTTATTCGGGTAGCGGAAGCATATATGATACAAGTGACCAAATCCAGGATCGCACGGGACCGACTGGGACTCCTCTAGGCGTCGGACTCGCTATCGTACTCTTCATCCATGAGATCGCCTTCGTCAACATCTGGCCAAATCAACAAGCCAGGTGAGTACTTTGAATGTACTCGCAAGACAATTCGGACATAAGATATAACAACTGCAAACATGATGCACCATGAGCGGTTAGCAAGGCACACTCAAATAATAAATTTTGCACGGCATGTTGAATAAAAAGGAAGTCGGGCGGTAGTCCTCCCGAAATCCCAATAAAATAACTGAAAAACCGATCAGGTGTCTGAAGCGACGCCTCGAAAGGTAAAATAAATAAATTAACATGCCGTAGTCGGGCGTCTGGGCGACACCCACTAGTAGAAAAGGGGGCAATGGTCCAGGCCGGGTCAGCCTATTAGTCCCGGTTCAATCCAGAACCAGGACCAATGGGGGCATTGGACCCGGTTCGGGAGCCCCGGGGGCCGGCCGGGCTACGTGGGCCATTGGTCCCGGTTCGTCTGGACCTTTTGGTCCCGGTTGATGGGACGAACCGGGACCAATGTGCCTTGCTCCTGGCCCACCACCATTGGTCCCGGTTGGTGGCCTGAACCAGGACCAAAGGCTTCCCTTTAGTCCCGGTTCAAGCCACGAACCGGGACCAATTAATTGCCTATATATACCCCGCGAGCAGAGCACTCTCACTGCTCTGTTTTTCGTGGCCGGCGAGGAGAGAGCTTTGTGGTGCTCTAGCTCACCTCCTATGCACATGAGGTGTTCGATGGAATGCCCGAGCCACACTACTTAAGCTTTCTCCTCTCCAAGCTCGACCTCCAAGCTCCATTGTCCTCAATATTTGTCTAGGTTTAGCGGTCCGTCACGCCCCGTCCCCATCTTCACCGCCGTCGATCGCCCGCGCCGATCTCGTCGCCGACACCACCGTGGTGAGCCTCTTGTTCTTATCTTCTTTCTGAAAGGAAAAAAATTCTTACTTGTATGTTTATATAGATACTTGTATAATTTTCTTACTTTTATTATTGCATCTTATATGGTGCGATGGTTTTGGTATCCGCCCCCGTCGGCCCTCGTCCTGTCTATGATTCGGATGTGGTATATATTATCTTTTCATAACTATTGGTTCATCTATTGTTTATGACAATTATGCCGACCAACGTGACATAGATTTTATTTATCTAGGAGGTTATTGAACCGGAAATTCCAACGACCCTATTGTCGAGAGGTTAAATTTAGTTGAAGAAGAAAACAATTTCTTGAAGGAAAAAATTAGAAAAATTGAGGAGGAGAAGATGATATTGGAGTTGCATGTTGCGGATGTCATGGATGATCACAAGATCAAGATGGATGCAATGCGCTTGAAGATTAGAAAGTTTAGAAAATATGCCATTCATACCGAGGCTTCGTATCATTATGCCGTTGGATCAGTTGTTACATTGGTTGCGATTATGAACGCATTTGTTTTCGCATTGAAATGTTTTACATAGTTTCAATGTATGGTTTAATTAATTTAGATGCTCTGCAGAGCTTTATGTTGTTAGATGAGAACTATGTATGTACTTTGGTTTTAATGTGATGATGAACTTCTATTAATTTGGTCACTTAATTATCTATTCATGATGTTCTGTAATGATTTTTGACACACTTAATTATATATAATGCACGCAGATGAACCGGCAATGGATGTACGGTTCAAGACACACCTCCAAGTACATTAAGGGCGTGCATGAATTTCTCGGAGTGGCTGAGGCAAACAAGCAGAATGGTTTTATGTGTTGTCCATGCCCTATATGTGGGAATACGAAGTCTTACTCTGACCGGAAAATCCTTCACACCCACCTGCTTTACAAGGGTTTCATGCCACACTATAATGTTTGGAAGAGGCACGGAGAAATAGGGGTTATGATGGAAGACGGCGAAGAAGAAAACTACGATGACAACTATGTGCCCCCTGAATACGGCGATGCTACTGAAGATCAAGAGGAACCAGACGATGTGCATGATGATGCTGCAACAGGCGAAGCTGCTGAAGATCAAGAGGAACCAGACGATGTGCCCGATGATGATGATCTCCGCCGGGTCATTGTCGATGCAAGGACGCAATGCGAAAGTCAAAAAGAGAAGCTGAAGTTCGATCGCATGTTAGAGGACCACAAAAAAGGGTTGTACCCCAATTGCGAAGATGGCAACACAAAGCTCGGTACCGTACTAGAATTGCTGCAGTGGAAGGCAGAGAATGCTGTGCCTGACAAAGTATTTGAGAAGCTATTGAAAATATTGAAGAAGAAGCTTCCAAAGGATAATGAATTGCCCGACAGTACATACGGAACAAAGAAGGTCGTATGCCCTGTAGGATTGGAGGTGCAGAAGATACATGCATGCCCTAATGACTGCATCCTCTACCGCGGTGCGCACAAGGATCTGAACGCATGCCCGGTATGCGGTGCATTACGGTATAAGATCAGACGAGATGACCCTGGTGATGTTGACGGCGAGCCCCCCAGGAAGAGGGTTCCTGCGAAGGTGATGTGGTATGCTCCTATAATACCACAGTTGAAACGTCTGTTCAGAAACGGAGAGCATGCTAAGTTGATGCGATGGCACAGTAGTGAGGGCCGTAAGAAAGACGGGAAGTTGAGAGCACCCGCTAACGGGTCGCAGTGGAGAAAAATCAAGAGAAAGTACTAGGATGAGTTTGCAAGTGACCCAAGGAACGTATGATTTGCTTTAAGTGCGGATGGCATTAATCCTTTCGGGGAGCAGAGCAGCAATCACAGCACCTGGCCCATGACTCTATGTATGTATAACCTTCCTCCTTGGATGTGCATGAAGCGAAAGTTCATTATGATGCCAGTTCTCATCCAAGGCCCTAAGCAACCCGGCAACTACATTGATGTGTACCTAAGGCCATTAGTTGAAGAACTTTTACAGCTGTGGAATGGAAATGGTGTACGTACATGCGATGAGCACAAACAGGAGGAATTTCACCTAAAGGCGTTGCTGTTCGTGACCATCAACGATTGGCCCACTCTTAGTAACCTTTCAAGATAGACAAACAAGGGATACCACGCATGCACGCACTGTTTACTTGACACCGATAGTATATACCTGGGAAGCTGCAGGAAGAATGTGTACCTGGGCCATCATTAATTTCTTCCGACCAACCATCAATGTCGAAAGAAAGGCAAGCATTTCAAAGGCGAGGCAGATCATCGGAGGAAGCCCTCCATGCGTACCGGTGATCACGTACTTTCTATGGTCAATGATTTACAGGTAATCTTTGGAAAGGGTCCCGGTGGACTAGCTGTTCCGAGTGACGCTGGGGGACACGCACCCATGTGGAAGAAGAAATCTATGTTTTGGGACCCACCCTACTGGAAAGACCTAGAGGTCCGCTCTTCGATCGACGTGATGCACATGACGAAGAACCTTTGCGTGAACCAGCTAGGATTCTTGGGCGTGTATGGGAAGACAAAAGATACAGTTGAGGCACGGGAGGACTTGCAACGTTTGCACGAAAAAGACGACATGCCTCCAAAGCAGTATGAAGGTCCTGCCAGCTATGCTCTTACCAAAGAAGAGAAGGAAATCTTCTTTGAATGCCTGCTTAGTATGAAGGTCCTAACTGGCTTCTCGTCGAATATAAAAGGAATAATAAATATGTCAGAGAAAAAGTTTCAGAACCTAAAGTCTCATAACTGCCACATGATTATGACGCAACTGCTTCCGGTTGCATTGAGGGGGCTTCTACCGGAAAATGTCCGATTAGCCATTGTGAAGCTATGTGCATTCCTCAATGCAATCTCTCAAAAGGTGATCGATCCAGAAATCATACCAGGGCTAAGGAGTGATGTGGTGCAATGTCTTGTTAGTTTCGAGCTCGTGTTCCCATCATCCTTCTTCAATATCATGACGCACATCCTAGTTCATCTAGTTGACGAGATTGTCATTCTGGGCCCCGTATTTCTACACAATATGTACCCCTTTGAGAGGTTCACGGGAGTCCTAAAGAAATATGTCCATAACCGTGCTAGGCCAGAAGGAAGCATCTCCATGGGCCATCAAACAGAGGATGTCATCGGGTTTTGTGTTGACTTCATTCCTGGCCTTAAGAAGATAGGTCTCCCTCAATCGCGGTATGAGGGGAGACTGACTGGAAAAGGCACGCTTGGAAGGGACTCAATAATATGCAGGGACGGATATTCTTGGTCTCAAGCATGCTACACAGTTCTACAGAACTCTACCTTGGTGACCCCGTATGTCGATGAACACAAGAAGAGTCTGCGGCCCAAACACCCGGAGCAGTGCGACGACTGGATTACATGTGAACACATCAGGACTTTCAGCAGTTGGTTGGAAGCACGTCTCAGAGGTGATAACACTGTTTGTGATGAGCTGTACTTGTTGTCCAAGGGACCATCTTCGACTGTTACGATTTGGAAAGGATACGAGATAAATGGGAATACATTTTACACGATTGACCAAGATCAAAAGAGCACCAACCAAAACAGCGGTGTCCGCTTTGATGCAACAACCGAGAGGGGAAAGGACACATATTATGGTTACATAGTGGACATATGGGAACTTGACTACGAACATGATTTTAAGGTCCCTTTGTTTAAGTGCAAATGGGTCAATCTGTCAGGAGGTGGGGTACAGGTAGACCCACAGTACGGAATGACAACAGTGGATCTGAAAAATCTTGGGTACACTGACGAACCGTTTGTCCTAGCCAATGATCTGGCACAGGTTATCTATGTGAAGGACATGTCTACCAGACCGAGAAAAAGAAAAGATAAGGAAGTGAATACATCATACGATGAGCCAAAGCGCCACATAGTTCTTTCAGGAAAAAAGGACATCGTGGGAGTGGAGGGCAAGACAGACATGTCTGAAGATTATGAAAAGTTTCATGAAATTCCTCCCTTCAAAGTCAAGGCTGACCCCAGCATCCTGATAAGCGATGAAGATTATCCATGGTTACGGCGCAATAAGCAAATGACACAAGCGAAGAAAAAGTGAAGACTTTCTCCCGCAACTATTATGATGATACCATGCCAACTTTGTAACACACGAGTATGATACCATTGTCCGTTTTGTACATGCACATGCTATGTGGGTGAATTTATGATACCATGCCAACTTTCAACTTTTTCATAGTTCATTTGAAATGCTTTAATGTCTTATGGTTCGGCCCTCGTAATAATTAAAAATAGCAACAATAAGTATTTTGTTGTAAGTAGAAACAGAATAAAATAAATAAAGCAAGAAAGAAAACAAAAAAACAAAAAAAGTGTTTTCAAATTTGAAAACTAATGGCACTAATAGAAAGTTTATAATTTTTCTAAAACTAAAAGAAAAAAGAATTAAAAAATAAAGCAAAAAACAAAAGAAAATAAATAATGCAGAAAACAAAACAAAAAACTGGAAAATAATTAAAAATAGCAACGATAAGTATTTTGTTGTAAGTAGAAACAAAAT